>NC_054840.1:16802126-17105126 GCF_018345385.1 Vulpes lagopus
AATTTCCCAAATAGATCTCAGAAGAAAGATATATGAATCCCCAAGATTTCACTAATTTGTTGTGATCCCTTTCTCATAAAAAAAATCATTTTGATACCTAATGTATTCATAGCTACCATGTTGTTTTTCTGAAAGAGGGCCCTCAAAATTGCATAACATCCAGGCCTCAGAAAACTTGGATCTGCCCCTCAGGGTGATATTGAGAGATTTCAGTATGTTCTCAGGCTGTCATTTAAGAAGCAGTATTGCTATGGTGCTATCTGGAAGTACTTATTATTAGTGCCCTCTATCACTCTCAAAATCATCTTGGTTTGAACGATAAATAACGTAGTCACTCTAAGCATAGCATAATAGATAAGAACACAAACTCTGAATCAAAATGGTTAAAACCAATCACTGTCATTTATAACTTGGAAAATTTGATTTCTTCATATCTCAGTTTCCTCACCTGTAAAATGGGGATAATAGTACATATAAGTGGTTGTAAAGATTAAATGATTCCATGTATGTAAAGTGGTTAGAGCATTGCCTGGCATGGAGGAAACACTAAGTGCTAGATGTTTGTTGTTGTTATCCATCACTATTTTTTGTTGTTGTTACCACCGTTAACTCTTTAACTAGTTTTTTTTAAAAAAATAAACCAAATAAGTATTTACTGATGAGAAAGTACTGTGCCCTGGAGGGTATTATGCTGAGTGAAGTAAGTCAATCGGAGAAGGACAAACATTATATGTTCTCATTCATTTGGGGAATATAAATAATAGTGAAAGGGAATATAAGGGAAGGGAGAAGAAATGTGTGGGAAATATCAGGAAGGGAGACAGAACATAAAGACTCCTAACTCTGGGAAACGAACTAGGGGTGGTGGAAGGGGAGGAGAGTGGGGGGTGGGGGTGAATGGGTGACAGGCACTGGGGGTTATTCTGTATGTTGGTAAATTGAACACCAATAAAAAATAAATTAAAAATAAATAAATAAACATATTTTGGGCTTAAAAAAAAAAAAGAAAGTACTGTGCTTGTTAACAGCTAACAATCTCCTGGTCGTTATTAGTATGTTGTAATCCTGATTTAAAGATCTCTTTATTGACTTCTGATCTTTCATTCTACTGATATTGAAATATAATTGGCATATTAAAGCGTAAAACAGTGATTAGATATTGTTTATATTGTTAAATGGTTACAATAAATTTACTTTTATCCATCACCTCACATAGTTATAAAATTTTTTCTTGTGATGAAAACTTTGAAGATCTACTCTTAGCAACTTTCACATACACAATACATCATTGCTAACCAGTCACCATTACATCCCTAGAATTTATTTTTAACGAGAAGTTTACATCCTTTGACCACATTTGTCCATTTCTCCTATACTCCTAACACCCCTCTGCCTTTGACAACCACAAATGTATTCTCTATTTTGGTTGAATTCAGTTTTTTAGATTCCACATATAAGTGAAATTATAAAATACTTGTCTTTCTCTGACTTATTTCACTTAATAATAATACCCTCAATATCCATCCATGTTGTTGCAAACGGCAGGGTTTCCTTCTTTTTAAGTCTGAAGAATAGTCCATTGGGTATATACACCACATTTTCTTTATCCAATCATCTATTGATGGACAGTTAAGTTGTGGCTATGTCTTGACTATTATAAATAATGCTGCTATGAACATAGGAATACAGATATCTTTTCAAGACAGAAATTTCATTTCCTTTAGATATATACCCAGAAGTAGAATTGCTGGGTCATATAGTAGTACTATTTTTAACTCTTTGAGGAGGCTCCATGCTGTTTCCAAAGTGGTTGCAGCACCAATTTACATTTCCCATAACAGTGCACAAGGATTCCCTTTTCTATACTTCCTTTCAATACCTGTTAACGCTTGTCTTTATAATAATGATATATGATTTATAAATATTGTCTCCTATTCAGTAGGTTGCCTTTTTATTTTGTTGAGGGTTTCCTTTGCTATGCACATGGTTTTAAGTCTGTTGTAGTACCATTTATTTATTTTAGCTTTTTTTGTCTTTGCTTTGGATGTAAAATCCAAAAAATCACCCAATTTCTTCTTGAGTTCAATTTCCTCACTGAATACTTGACAAATCATTTCTTTTTGTGAAACATATTTTTAGCCATTAATAAGAACACTGAACATGCCTGTAGAATATTATTTTATACAAAATCACTTTGAGAATTATCTAATCACATGTAATTGCTCCAAGAGAATAAACTAAAATTAGTGGCTCATTTAGAAATAGAATTAAAGTCAAAACAATACGAACTTTCCCAAACACTGTCCAATTATACTAATAGACAGGGCTGGCTTATGAGGTGGTGAGCTCCCAAACACTGAAGGTATTCAAGAAGTAACTGGCTGACAAACTGCCTGGAGATGTGGTACCTGGATTCTGCATTAGATAGATGATTCAACTTGATGATTTCCAAGGCCATGTCCAATATTAAGAATCAATGTTTCTGTCATTCTTGATCAGACTATCTTACCAATTTCCTTCCCCTTACCATATATTCAGCTTTCCCCACTACTGCATTTAGCATAACAGGTTAAATCTCTCTACCCTAAGGGATTCTTGGCCTGTTAATTCACTTTTGTCCTTGTAGAGGAAAAACTTCATAAGTATATATTCAAAATTGACAATAAATGTGTAAAAAATAGGATTCTCCAAATTACAAATAATAGAGAAAAGTGAAAATGTTCAAGGAGTTCGAGAACTTTGTATTAAGGAAAAGTTCTAAATATTTAACGTGTCTGGCAAGGTCTTTTTTGGAGAGATTAATATTCAAATGCAGTTTGTTTGTATTGAACTATTTAAATACTATGCATTTAATATAAAATACATATTGCCATTTCTTCCCTGATGCAAAATCACATTGGGAATTATGTGATCATGTGTAATTTGTTAAATGCAAATCACATTGTAAATATTCATATACCATATTTGCATTATCTTTTTTTTTTTAATTGGAATTTTCAAAAGTGGAAGGGGAAGCAGAGGAGGAACAAAATTTAAAATACATTCTCCCAAGGAAACCAAGGAAAAGAAAATAATATTCATGGTGGACAGGTAGATTCCTGTAGCTATTGATAAGACAACCAGAGAAGTCTGCACAAATTTGAAATGTGAAGTCCACACCAAGAGATGGATCAGAATCTTGAACCCAAATGGGATCTTGGGGACAGCTGGCCCTACTTCTTCATTTTATGAATGAAAAAAAAAAAAAAAAACAGAGGCTGAAAGAAGAGAAGTAATCTGAATTCTGTTAGTCCAAGAAGAAACAGGTCTGGTTAGATTCTATGATGAATGTCCAAACAACTGGGATGCCCTCATCCTACATCTCTTCACTATTCACTCAGCCCAACCCTTTCTAAAGACTCATTTAGTAGACACCGTGGTCTTCAACAGCAGAAAATTAAAAATCAATAAGAACACTAATTGCCTAATAGATAAATGATAATGTCCAATGCTGGCCAGGGTGCCCTGAAATATATTCTTACATTGCTGGCAGTAGTTAGAATTGGTATAACCTTTCAGAAAGCAATTTGGAAATCCTCAACAAGAGTCTTAAGTGTGTTAATGTCTTCATTTCCAGTAATTCCAAATCTAAGTATCTAAGTGCAAAGAAATAATGCTTTAAGAAAAAAGTCTACACACATATCAAGTTTTATTATAGTATTACATATAATGGCCAAAAGTTGGAAATGGATTAAATGTACAACATAAGAAAATTATCTATTGTCCTTGTTAAAATATCATATTGTAATTAAAAGTGACAGTTACATGAAAATCATAATAATGTATCAAGCAACGTATTTAAGAATGACTGAACTCATAATCTGAAATGAGAACTATAAAATGTCTACCCCATATTAACTCAGGCACAGATATTAGAACAACCGAGAGCACTCAGGAGTCTGATTTCAACATCTCGTTTCTTCTTGCTAAAAAATTAGTGGGAAACCTTAGACCAGTGGTTCTAAAACTTTGCTGTTAGGCAACTTGTCATTCCAAGAGTTTGTCAAAAATTCAGATCCTGATCAGAGGAGTGTGGATAGGATTCAAAAATGGACATTCTGACATTTTTGGTACCCATGGATCAAGGGAAAGATTTTTCTCTTCTCCCTTCTGGATGTGTCTTCTTCCAGGCTTCATGGATCCTCTCATACATGTGCCCCAGCAGACTGATCTGTGATCGGGGGAATCACTGATTTAGGGTTTACTAACTCATCTCTAATTGTGCTTTCTGGGTGTCTCAGCTCAGTTAAGGAGGCAGAGTTGTAGTTGTGTCCCCCAAATTTTCTGTTATGTTTTATTGCTTTGATGAATTTAAAAATATAGTCTCAAAAAGAATTTAGAAAATATACACTTTTATTGAACCATGCCCACATGTAACACCAAAAGAAAAAAGTTTATTTAATAAACTACATAGAAACTATAAATTATAATTAATTTAAAATTATACATTATTATATATTTACATATTATAATTATTAGCATCCTGGAGGAATGCTGGAAGAGAGGAACAAATAATGTTATCAGCTGATTCTTGTGGGGTTTCTTTTGAAGATCTAACATTAGGTCTTTGTTTATTAATACAAAAGCTTATATCTTTGCCCTCTGAATTTTACATACTTAAAGTACTACATCCTGGAGAAACTATTTGCTTTGGAGAAAAGTGAGTGATCCACAATCCTGACATCCAATTCCAGGAGTATGATGGACCAGAACCAGATACTCTGAAGAAATATAACAAAAGCATAGACTAATTTAAATATATTTTATAAGGCATTTTGAGGCTTAGGAGTTAACCCCAAAAACCAAGAGGAAAAAAAAGAAAAATGAAGAGCTGAATCTTGCATAATGCCATTCCATTAACACTGATAAAGAAGCAAAGTCAGGATTTTCCAGGAGCCAATGATGATAAGATAGCAGGAATCTTGCCTTTCAGAATGTGAAAGAGATGAACCTAAACACCCACATTAAACAAGGAATCTTTAAAGGGGCTAAAGCTTTCCAGGTTGGCAATACCTTCCAGATATCAGGAGATACAATTGGAAATCTTTTCTGTAGAAAAACAACTAAAATTTAAGCCCTCAAAATCTCCACAGGATAAGCTCAGTAATATATGAGTTTACAATCAAAACCCACCAAACACAGATGGAAATAAACCTTCATAAGTAAGAGTCAAGAGACTTCAAAAAAGACCTCCAAGCATATCTAAAGTGAAATTGTTAGATACCATATATAAAATAAATACCTGAATAGGAATGCTTTAAATTTTAGAATAAAAAATGAGAATGGAATAAGAGACTATCAAAATGACCAAGGAAATTTGAAAAGAAAAAAAATTGAGCAATAAGTAATATACCTTTAAATACCAAATAAAGGGGATCTCTGGGTGGCTCATTGGTTTAGTGCCTGCCTTCAGCCCGGGGTGTGATCCTGGAGACCGGGGATCGAGTCCCACATCGGGCTCCCTGCATGGAGCCTGCTTCTCCCTCTGCCTCTGTCTCTGCCTCTCTCTCTCTCCGTCTTTAATGAACAAATAAAATAAAAAATCTTTAAATATAAATAAATAAATAAATAAATAAATAAATAAATAAATAAATACCAAATAAATAATATACCTTTAAAATTAAAAACACAATAGATGAGTTATATTGTAGATAAGAGAGAGCTGAAAAAAGAGAATTATAATTGGTCAGTAGATGGTACAGAATACAGCTTAAATCTGTAATGGTCAAAAATATAAAGTAGAAGTATGGACAGATCAAGATCATATAAGGAGGGTCAAACTGAAGGGTCAAAGAAAGAAAATATAGAGAATGTAAATAAACTTCTAAAGAACTAATGGTTGAGAATTCCCATAACTGATCAAAAATACTGTATGTTAGCTATTGCTACATAACAAAAATGATCCGAATAGGAAGGTTTAAGTTGCAAGAAGGAATGGTAAGGGAAGAAAATGGAAACATAAATAATACAATATGATAGTATCAACAGATACGATAGTAACAAAAACATATGAAGGTCAAGTCCAATTTTAACAGCAAAAAATTAAAAATAATTATCATGAACAATATTAGTATGTAAACTAGTCAGGAGAATGACCAGATTGCATCTTGGTCTATGTGTGTTTTTTTATTTTAAGAAAGAGCCTGACATACTAAAGAACTTTAGACTTTCTTGGATTGTTTAGTATTCAATGGCAAGATTTCAGTCAAAAAGAATAAAAACACTAAAAGAATTTAATATATAAATTCAAACCTGTAGAGGGGGAAACTTGGAAAAGGAAAATAAATAAAACATAAAAAGAGGGAGGAAGGGACAAACAGCATAGGCAAAATAAAAATTGTATAATATAAACTCTAGGTTAGATGGCTGAAACAGTTCCAGATATTAGTAATAAAATAATGTGAAGAAAATTAATTTGGCAGTTATAAAGGTTGTCTAATTGGAAAAAAACAAACAAACAAACTGCAGCCTGTTTACAAGTACATACATGAAAGAGAAGGCTACAGAAAAGTTGAATAAAAAGGAAAGCAGCCCTCCTCTTATCCCAAGTTTCACTTCTGAGGTTTCAGTTACCTGGTCAACTAGGGTCTAGAAGCAGATGATCTTCCTTCTGACATATCATCAGTTAATAGTAGCCTAATGCTATGTCCCAAAGCCTGTGTTATTTACTTTGCTTCATCTCATCACATAGGCATTTTATCATCTCATCTCATCTCCTACAAAAAGTGTGAATATAATACAACAAGATATTCTGAAACCACATTCACATAACTTTTATCACAATATATTATTATAATTTTTATTTATTATTCGTTGTTGACATCTTACAGTGCTAAATTTATAAGTTAAACTTTATCATAGGCATATATATATATAAGACAAAACATAATACATATCGGGTTCAGTTCTATCTATGGTTTCAGGCATTCATTGGGGTTTTTGGACTGTATCCCCTATGAATAAAAGGGAATACTGTATCGGGGTGCCTAGGTGGCTCAATCAGTTGGGCACCCAATTCTTTGTTTTGGCTCATGTCATGCCCTCAGGGATCTTGGGATTCAGCCCCACCTGGAGCCCCACATCAAGCCCTGCATTGGTCTCTGTGCTCAGCAGGGAGTCTGCTTGAGGATTCTTTCTGTCTGCCCCTCCCCCCATTCGGGCCCATGGGACTATTATCTATCTCTCTTGCTCTGTCTAAAATAAATAAATAAATCTTTTAAAAAAATAACAAAAAAATAAAAGGGGGAATACTCTATAGGATAAGATATATTGTGCAAATACTAACCAAGAGAAAGCTGAGGTAGCTATGTCAACACCGGTTTTTAAAAAAAGAGTGATTTTAAGACAAAAGGTATTAAATAGCAAATTCTCTTCTAGAAAATTGGAACATCATCCAAGAAAAAAATTGGTGGAAATTAAAAAAAAAAAGTGTTGAGCAAGGCAGGACCGTGAAAGGCCACAGAAAAAGACATTTCAAATACTATACAGTGAGGAAGAGTCCAGAGGAAGCAGAACTCAAGTAATAGTGAAGAGCAAAAATACTCCATCTAAAGGTAAGAGCACTTCTTTTGAAGACAAGGTCTCTAAAGCTCTAAGAAAAACAGGACTAAGGGCAGAAAACCTTCCTGAACCAGATTTTGTCTTGATATAGCTGTGCAGAAAAAGCCATACCTAAGTCTCTTATAGTAACAATAGAAAAGAAAGCCTTTAAACTATAAAGTTATGAAAGCTACTTTGGACAATCCACACATCACTTTGAAACCTTCTTCTCATAACCCAAGAAAACCCATCTCATGAACTATGAAAGGAATATACTAATTCCATACTAAATGATTGCCAGAAAAAAATGAACTATAAAATATCCCAATGACAACAAATCAGAAAAATGTAGACTCAACAGATGAAAACTATAAACTTAATATATCAAAATGAGCTAAAAGAAATCAAGAAAACATACTTTTTAAAAATATAGCATGTATCATAAATAAAATGGTTAGAAAAGAATAAAATGTGAAAATCACTAGATATCAGAACAGAAATGTTGCAGGATACAAAGCCAATAAACAAAGATCTGTTGCTTTTCTATACACTAATAACAAACTATCAAAAAGAGAAATTAAGGGGCACGCAGGTGGCTCAGTTGGTTGAGCGTCTGACTTAGGCTTAGGTCATGATCTTGGGGTCCTACGGTCAAGCCCTGCATCGGACTCCATGCTCAGTGCAGAGTGTCTGCTTTTACCTCTGCCCCTCCACCTGCTCATGCTCATGCTCTCTCACCCTCTCTCTGAAATAAATAAATAAAATCTTAAAAAGAAAAATAAATTAAGAAAACAATTCCATTTATAATTGCATCAAAAGGGATGCCTGAATGGCTCTGTGGTTGAGCATCTGCCATCAGCTCAGGGTGTGATCCCAGAGTCCGGGATCGAGTCCCAAATTGGGGTCCTTATGGGAGCCTGCAGCTCCCTCTGCCTGTGTCTCTGTCTCTCATGAATAAATAAATAAAATCTTTAAAATATATATATATTTAAAATCTTTATATATATATATATGATTGCATAAATATATATATGATTGCATAAAAATAGGGGCATCTGGGTGGTTCAGTTATTTAGCCTTGGACTCTTCTTGGTTTTAGCTCAGGTCATGATCTTGGGGTTGTGAAATCAAGCCTTGAGTCAGGTTCTGAGCTTAGTACAGAGTCTGCTGGGGATTCTCTCCTTCTCACTCCCCCTCTGCTCTTCTGCCCTGCTCACACATGCTCTCTCTGTAATAAATAAATTTTAATTTAATTTAATTTAATTATTTAATTTAATTTAAAAAAATTGCACCAAAAATAATAAAACACCTAGGAATAAATTTAACCAATCCGGTGAAAGACCTATATGCTAAAAACTACAAGACATTAAGGGAAAAAATTGAATACAAAAATAAATGGAAAGATATTCTGTGCTCATGGATTGGAAGAATTAATATTGTTAAGATATCCATAGTACCCAAAACAATCTACAGATTGAATGTAATCCCTATCAAAATTCCAACTGCATTTCTCACAGAAGTACAACCAGAAATCCTAAAATTTGTATGGAACCACAAAAAAACCAAATAGCCAAAGCAATCTTGACAAAGAATAAAAAAGCTGGATGCCACACATTCTGTGATTTGAAGCTCAGTTACAAAGCTACCAATTAAAATAGTATGGTATTGGCAGTATACACATACATAGATCAATGGAACAGAACAGAGAATCTAGAAATAAACCCACACATATATGATCAATTAATTTATAACATAGAAGGCAAGAACACACATTAGGAAAAGGATAGTCTCTTTAAGTGGTGTTGGGAAAAATGAACAGCCATATACTTAAGAATGAAACTGGACCACTATCTTACATCATATGCAAATACCAACTCAAAATGGATTCAAGACTTGAACATAAGACCTGAAACTATAAAATTCCTAGAAGAAAACATGGGTGGTGAGCTCCTTGACATAGGTCCTGGCAATGACCTCTTTTTATTCTGACAGTAACAGTAAAAGTAACAAAATCAAAATAAACAAGGGGGTTTACGACAAACTAAAAAGTTTTGGCACAGCAAAAGACACTGCTGACAAAATGAAAAGGCAATCTATTGCATGGGAGAAAATATTTGTAAATCTTATATCTGATAAAGAGTTATTACTTCAAGTATATGAAGGACTCGTACAACTCAATGGCAAAAACACAAAGAATCCCATTTAAAAATGGGCAGCAGATCTAAATAGATATCTTTTCCAAAAAAAAAAAAAAAGCCATACAGATGGTCAAGAGTACATGAAATGATGCTCAACATCATTAATCATCAGGGAAATTTAAATCAAAACCACAATGAACTATCAACTCATACCTGTCAAAACTGTTAGCATCAAATAGATAAAAAAAAAAAAAAAAAAAAAGAAATGGCAAGAACATGAAGAGAAGGGAACCCTATATACTGCTGGTAGGAATGCAAAGTGGTTCAGTCACTATGGAAAACCTCTAGCATGGTGGTTCTGTAAAAAATTAAAAATAGAACTATCGTATGATCCAGCATTTCCACTTCTGGGAATTTATCCAAAAACAAAAACATTAACTCAAAAAAGATAACAGCACCCCTATGTTCATTAAAGCATTAATCAGAGAGACAGGATATTGAAACAATTTAAGTATCCATTGACAGATGAATGGATAAACAAATTGTGGTATATATACACAATGGAATATTATTCAGTCATAAGAATGAAAAAAAATTTCAAAGAATGAAATATTGCCATATGTGACAACATGGATGGGCCTTGAGGGCATTACACTAAGTGAAATAAGTGAGACAGAGAAAGACAAATATCACATAATCTCTTATATGTGAAATCTAAAAAAATTAAAAATATGTGTATATACACACACACATTGAGAAAAAGAGATCTCAAAACCAAGCTCACAGACACAGAACAAGATTGGTAGTTGCTACAGGCAAAGAGTGGAACTGGAAGAATAACACATGGAGAGGGGGTCAAAAGGTTAAAACAAAAACAAAAACAAAAAACCTTGGAAAGATCCTGTGCTTTTTTAATCTATCCTTTACTTTGGAAGGAAATAGTTTGGTAAATTTTATACAGTTTCAAAGACATAAGCCACACTTTCCTAGCTGAATTACCCAAATTCCTTACGGATTCCATTTTGTACCCAAGGTCTTAGGGGTAGAGGGAATAAAACAAAACAAAAGAAGATAAAGAAGAAGGAGAGGGGTGGGGAGTGGAAAAGGAAGAAGAAGAAGAGGAGGACAATGAAGAAGAAGAAGAACTCTCTAGCATAGTTTAACATAAGGTAATTAAAAGCTAAATTTCCACTGGTAACCTAACCTCTGCCTTGTCTGCCAACCCTACCATCAGAATAGATGATCCAATAAATTTTTTCCTAATTTGTTACTTACGTGAAAAAATACTTTCAATGAACAAAAAATCAAATTACATTTTGTTTCACGATTGACAAATTCTCTTTATTGAAGACAATAACATTACATAAAAAGAAATACAAAATTCAAGGACATTTGTTATTAGAAATGTAGAAAAAGATGAGATAGATTAGAAAAAAATGATCAAAAGGAACACAAGAGGAGATAGATCCCTGATCTATATGGATAGATGTCTCTATGATTGTGTGCAGAACCCACTTGAACTTGCATGTACACAAGCAGGCTAGGAAATGTTGGTTGTGAGACTCATGCTATGTAAGTAACCTTGGGAACCTGGTTATTTAAAATATATTATCTGGCCTCCAGGTCAGAACTGGCCCTTCTCTTCTGGACACCAAGAGCTACAAATCTTGTTGCATATCCCCTCCTGTTCCAGGCTGGTCTGGCTGCCTGGAATGGAATCTGAGGAGAGAGGCAGACACACTCCGTCCAGGCTCTTTGAAAATATAAAGACATGATAACATAGAAATGCAGCTTGCAGGACACCTGGGTGGCTCAGTGGTTGAGTGTCTACCTTTGGCTCAGGAGTGATCCTGGGGTCTTGGGATCGAGTCCTGCATCAGGCTCCCTACAGGGAGCCTGCTTCTCCCTCTGCCTATGTCTCTGCCTCTCTGTGTGTGTGTCTCTCATGAATAAATAATGTTTTTTTTTTTAATGTAGCTTGCTCCAAACTGCATATAGGCGAACAAATGTTTAATTTCAAACCCTGTTATTTCCCCTATAAACATGACCCAATTGGTCAATTGAAAGTCTCACTTAAGGGAAAGATGCTGTGTTCAGGCTTCTCACTTGGGACTCTGGCCTCACTGTTTCTATGGGGCTTCTCCAGCTAATAAGGCTGGATGTTATAAGTACCCGACTTGATGTTACTTTGCCTTATTCTCATTTATTGCCTACTATTACCTTTATCTATGTGTAGATTCCTTTCCTCTTCTGTTACTATTGGGTTTCTATAGTAATAATAAAATTTTCTTTCCTTTTGAAACCAAAATATGGCTGTTAAGAATCTTTTGTTCAGAACAAACCCATGGAAATTTGGGGAACTAAATATATAATAAGAGGGAAAACAAAGAAATTCACAGGAAAATACAGAAAGCAATAAGATCCAAGAGAAAGAAATGACAAGCAAAAAATGCTCTAATATGCATAAATGCGCCCCCCCAAAAAAATAAAATTAAAGCAAATAAAACAGGGAAAAAATTTTAATTTAAAAGAACATGCCTAAAATAAAAAAAGACTTAAATCTTATTCAAAACATACCATGTACTCAAGGAAATTATCCCACAATAGTTAACATCAAGATATATTCTAGGGAAACTACTAGATTTTAAAGAAAAGGAAAACGTTATTTGGACATCCAAACAATAGACCAGGTCACTTATGAGAAGCAGAAAATAGAACTGACATCAGACTTCTCAAAGCAAAATTTTCTAGTGAGAACAATTGTGAGTCAATTTAGACTCAACAACATTCTAAAAGATATTCTAAGAAACTATAAGCCAAGGATTTTATACCCATCTTTAAAGAATGAATTCCTCAGCCAAATTATCAATACACAAATACTCAGACATACTGATTCTGTAAGCTTTTCCTGAGTATTCTACTGGAAAATGAGCTTCAAATAAATTATTGAACAAGCTTCAGCATATAAAAAATGGATTGAGCATTGAACACATTTAACTACAGAATTAAGGTTAAAAGATGATGATAGGACAGGGATGCCTGCGTGGCTCAGGCACTTGAGTGATGGACTCTTGGGTTCAGCTCAGGTCATGATCTCTGGGTGATGAGATCAAGCCTTGAGTCGGGCTCCCCACTCATTGGGGATTCTCTCTCCTTCCACCCCTGCCTTGATCCCCGCAACTCTGCATGCTTTTGCTCTCTCTCCCTTAAATAAATAAATCCTTAGAAAAAAAGATGATGATAGAGCAAAAAAAAAAAAAAGTATGAAAGTACTGCATGCTCTGACAATGTAAAGATGACATAGCAAAAAAAGAAGGAAAGGGGCAACGATACATGGAAACATCAGTAGCATTGGTCAAGTTCCCCTTCTTAAACAGGAAATGAGTTTATGAATGCTCACTTTATTTCTGTGCTTTAAATGTATATATGTGATACATATTTCTAAACTTCTCAAAAAGTGTTTTTGTGCTGTTATCTCTTCACTCCAGATATAAATAAATACTGCAATATCCAGCAAATTTTGTAAAATGGGATAACCCTTATCAATGATCAACCTTCAGAAGTGGGTCACAAAAGTAAACTTGAGGGCTTTTTTTTTCTTTTTAGCAACATAAAGAGTCCAAAAGAAAATATGCACTGATTAAAATCAGTAAGCAGCTACTGTTTGCAGATATGTAATGGGGTGCAGGGGGTGGGGATTCTTACAGAAATTAAAATTCTTTAATCTCTTATGGCATAAGAAAGATTCTTTTTTTAAAGTTAAAATGGGCCTGACATTTGGGAAGCCAAGCCAATTGCTAAAGAATTTGACTTTAAACCGTGCTTTAAATGCTGTTGGAATGGAAGGAAGTCTGAAGCAGTGGAAGTTCTCATTTGTGGGTTAAGACAAGTACCAATGCTCTCCAAGTATGTCTTAGTAATTAGTGGCTGGCATAGCTCCCTTTAAGTCTGTTGCTTCCCATCTGTGATGTCTTTTGTTAGCCAATCTCTAACTCCTTATTAAACAAGAGGACTATTCAACCAAACGATATTTTGAGCTATTGATTACTGCGTCAAGCACCAGTGCTACATATGGAGGCCAAACTTTTTGATCCTTGTCTTCTATGAAGAAAAGGGGCTAAAGAGGTATATGAAAGGAAGTTGGTCCACTTGGTGATGAACATATAAGTGCAACTGTGCCTTGTCTTTTATATATGTGACTTCTGGAAGAAAAATGCATTTGTCGATAACATATAGGCCCCCACAAAACTGTCTTCATATGCATATTTTCATACCTCAACTGAGTAGTAAATATTTAGATCTATCGCACTATGGCACTGCCTGCTTGCAACCAGTTCCATTTTGGCAGTCACCATCTTTGTATAGCAATTTGTGCAATTATGCAAATATTTTATTGCATTTTGTCTTTTCTGGCTTATAAAATGAGTGGGAAATGTAGAAATGAAAGTGCCAATACTAGTGATAGGGAGTACAGTTCTCATAAAGTTAATATAATTGGTATAAAATTGGAAATCACTAGGTGTGCTAAAAACAGTGAATCTTTAGACTCAATTGGAAGCTCACTGGACTCAAGCCAGTTGCCTGTGTCTTCAACTGTGAAGGCAAATAAGAAAATTAAAGAACATGCATGAAATGCTGGCACTGTATAATCAAAGATAATGTCTACAGGGAAAAGTGAAATTAGAGATTTTATATATTTTAGCTCTATAAAAACAGTGGCAGTAGTAGTGGTTGAAATAGTACCTACTATTACTACGTGGCAAGCTCTGGAAAAAGTACTTTATTTACCTCTCTGGCTGAGTGCTCCCAGTTTTCTTCTCTATTGCTTGACCTCTAAATTGCTGGAGCTCAGATCTTAGCCCTCCTTTCTTCTCCCTCTATACCCAAGATCACATCCATTCCTGAGGCTGTAAATGCCACCTACATACCAATGACTTCCAAATATCACCAGTCTTGATATCCTCGCTGGGTACCAAATCCTATATCTGACTGCCTACATGACATTTCCACTTAGGTGTTTAATGTTCTATGTCACACAGTTATTACCAAAGCTGAACTCTTAATTTCCATACGTTGTACCCATAGTCTCTTCTCTCCCCCAAATTTTGTTTTCTCTATCATAAGTAGCACCCACCCAGTCGTTGCTCAAGCCAAAATGTTAGAGTTTTCATTGATCCTCCTTCTCCATCTTCTCTCACATTCAACCTATGAATAACTCTGTGGACCCACACCCAAAATATATCCAAACTGTTTCACTTAACTCCATCACCTCACCAGTCTGGTCCAAGATACATTCTTCTCTTACCTTAGACTATTACAGTGGGTTTTAACTGGTCCCCGCATTCTGCTCTTATTCATCCCTAATCCATCTAGACTGATTGTGATCTAAAGTACCCAAATCAAATTCTAATTGTTCCTTTTTTTATTGCATTTACAGTAAAATCCAAATCTCTAAACTAGCTTACAAGGCTGTACATAAGCTGTCTCCACCTGTTTCTCCAACTACTTTCTCCCCATTCACTGTGACCCAGTTCTACTCCATACTTTTTTTATTTCTCAAATATGACATGCTTATTCACAATATCTGCACTTGCAGTATTCTTCTATTTAGGATGCTCTCCCCCCATATTTGTGCATATGTGCCCCTTTTTCATTATTCAGACCTTAGCATTCTGAGGAGGCCCTACCTACCTACCTACCTACCTACTTGAACCCAGGTACTATGATTCTATAGCCCATGTCCAAACCCTTTGTATTCTGACTCTTTAGAATAAGACTATTGTGACTACTATTCAAGGTATCATACACAACTCTCATGAGTTTTCAGGAACAAGAAACAGAATATATATATTTGACCAAAAAGAGTAATACTTGAGGTGTTTATGTTCCATAATCAAGCAAGGAGAGTATCGAGGACGCTGAATAGCCCCTTCTCTTTCCTCTCACATGCAGGGTTCTAGACTATTGGACACCATTTTGAGATATCCATTTCTCAGCTCCAGGTTACATTTGGTTTTAATATGAGATCACTAAAATAAAAATGTTAAAGAAAATGAGTGGAATGCAGATAACAGTAAGCAGGGATGTATTCTGAATTTTCCCAACCCTTTACCTGGCCAAGGACAGCCATAAAGTTGAACTGTCTCAAAATGTCCAATGATGTAAGCCAGACATGAGTTACATTTCTCCAGATACCGTAAGACAAAACTTGGATAAGAAAGAGTACAAAGGCACTAGGGAGGGCACATGATGAGATGAGCACTGGATGTTATACTATATGTTGGCAAATTGAATTTAAATAAAATATTTTTTAAAAAGAAAGAGTCCTAAGGCATCTTCTATAAATGAGATGGATCCCTTTAGCTGAAGAGCAAGAAAATAATCTCAAATCACTTCACACTGTGACAGAAACATCCCAACCATCTCCCCACACCAGTGGTTCTGACAGATGTTGTGGATAGAAACATCACAAGTCACCAGCCATAATCTTCATGGCCATGGTCAGTGATGCTGAGCCATTACAACCCTGAGTAGCTGACCACAGGGGACTGGGGCATTGGAGAGCTCATGGAGCTACTCTAAGATTAAAAAAAAAAAACAAAACAAAACAAAAAAAAAACCAGAAGGGGCTTGGTGCCTAAGGGGAGACAGAGAGGCAAGATCATGAGAAGGGTGACCTGTGGCAGCATCATCAGAAATGGGAGCCTAGGAGACCTGACTAGGAGAAGGGGTAGCCTGGAGTCAGCTATTGTCCAGCTCCACACTCAGCTTCTCTTCTCTTTATGAAACACTTTCTTTCCAGACTGCATTTGCTAAACACTCAATTTTCCATTACTTCTTCCCTATCAAAGCCTGTTACCTGGCTGCTCTACAAGAAAGAATCCAAATAGGCTGCTTTATACTAATAACCTGATACTGCTGCTCTCTAGACACAACTCATTCAATCTAAAGGACACTTCATTGCAGTGATATCAGGCACCAAAGAAATTAAAGGCAGGCAAATTCTACTGCTGAAGCAACCCCTTAGATTCTCTAAACATAAACCCTTCTTGCCTTTGCCTTCCAGCTATATGTGACTGAGTGAGCAGAGGAGGTAGGGATGGAAAAAGAAGCTATAGTATGGACACCTTAAAGAAGTGAAACTATGAAGTAGTCAACCAAGGAGTATTTTTAACCTTTTGAGGAACCTGCATACTGTTTTCCACAGAGGCTGCATTAGTTTGCATTCTTAATGGTGCAACAGGGTTACCCTTTTGCCACATCCTTGGCAACATCTACTGTTTCTTGCCTTGTTGATTTTAGCCATTCTGACAGGTGAGGTGATATCTCAGTGTAGTTTTGATTTGTATTTCCCTGATAATCAGTGACGTTTAGCATCTTTCCATTGTCTGTTGGCCATCTGTATGTCTTCTTTAGAAAAAAAAAATGTCTATCATGCCTTCTACCCAATTTTAATTGGATTATTGGTTTTGGGATGTTCAGTTTGATAAGTTCTTTATATAATTTAGGCACCAACCCTTATCAGATAGATCATTTGCAATTATTTTTTCCCATTCTGTAGGCTGCTTTTTAGTCAATTGTTTCCTTCACTGTTTTTTGTTCACTTTGGATTTAATTTACTCTTATTTTTCTACTTTCCCAAGATTTCTAAGGAAACTCAGATCATTGATTTTAGATTTTTTTTCTAATATATTCATTGAATGCTATAAATTTCCCTTTTAAAAAAATTTCCACTGTTCCACTTCACAGATAGTATACACTATAATAATAATAAAAAAATAATCTCGGGATGCCTAGGTGGCTCGGTCAGTCAAGTGTCTATGTTTGGCTCAGGTCATGGTCCCAGGGTTCTGGGATCAAGTCCCACCTTGGGCTCCCTGCTCAGCAGAGAGCCTGCTTCTCCCTTTTCATCTGCCTTTCCTTTCTCTTGCTCTGTCTCAAATAAATAAATAAAATCTTTAAAATAATAATAATAATCTTAATTTCTCCCTCCCTTTCTGTATCATTATCATCATTTAACTTACATGTAAGCATACACATATGCATTTATAGATACAGAAGATATATATAAATACATAATCAAATACATTTTATTATTATTCTCAACTGTTCCCAACTGTTACCCTGTTATCATTAGATGAATTAAGAAAAAATAAGAAAAACAAAATTTATTTTACTTTCCTTCTTCAATGTTGTTTCTTTCTTCATGTAGATCAGAGTTATTAACCTTTATCATTTTCCTTCCCTCTGAAGGAAATATTTCTTATAAAGCAGGGCTACTGGCAACAAACCTTAATTTTTGTTTGTCTAAGCAAGTCTTTATTTCTTTTAGGCCTGCAGAGGTCTAGATTGGTGATTTTTTTTCCCTTAATATTTTAAATATTTCACTCACTATCTTCTTGCTTGAATGTTTTCTGAGAAGTTGGATGTAATTCTTATCTTCTTTTTCCTCTTTAAGTAAGGCATTTTTCCCTCTTCTGGCTTTGTTCAGGGTTTTTAAAAAATATTTTATTTATTTATTATTCATGAGAGACACAGGCAGAGGGAGAAGCAGGCTCCATGCAGGAGCCCGATGTAGGACTCAATCCTGGACCCTGGTATCATGTCCTGAGCCAAACGCAGATGCTCAACCATTGGGCCACCCAGGCATCCATTTCAGGATTTTTTATCTTTAATTTTCTGTATTTTGAAAATGATATATTTAGGTATAGTTTTCAGGGAATGTATTTGGTGCTCATTGAGCTTGGTTCTCTCGGAGCTTCCTGAGTCTGGTTTGGTATCTGACATTTATTTGGAGAAATTCTCAGTCATTATTGTTTCAAATATTTCTTCCCATCCTTCTTCTCTTTCTTCTCCTTCTGATATTCCCATTTTATATGTTTTAATACGTTACGTCTTTTGTAGTTGTCCCACAGTCCTTGAATATTCTGTTCCTTTTTTTTTTTCTTGTTTGCTTGTTTTGCTGTTGTTGTTGCCTTTATTATTTTTGCTTTTCAGTTTTGGAAGTTTCTACTGAAATATCCTTAAGTTCAGAGATTTTTTTTTCCTCAATTATATCCAGTTATGTAATAATTCCATCAAAGTCAGTTTTCACTTCTGTAATAGTGGTTTTTATCCATAGCATTTCCTTTTGGTTCTTTCCCAAGATTTCCATATCTCTGCTTACATTGCCTGTCTGTTCTTATATGTTCCATTAGAGCCCTATCATATTAATCATAGTTGTTTTAAATTCCCAGTCTGATAATTCCAACATCCCTAACCATATCTAGTTCTGATGCTTGTTCTGCCTCTTCAAACTGTGCTTTTTGTCTTTTGGTATGCTTGTAGTTCTTGTAATAGCCAGATATGGTGTACTGGGCAAAAGAAACCATTATAAATAAACTTTAGTAATGTGTTGGTGAGGTGTTAGGGGAGAAGTGTTCTATAGCTGTATGATTAGGTCTCGATCTCTTAGTGAACCTATACCTCTGGTGTGTGAACTATGTTCTTCAGATTTTTTTCCCCCTTAGGTGGGACAGGATGACTATAATGGGCTACAGTTCACTATTTTCCTACACCCAGGTTAATTAGGCTCTGATAATAATCTAGAAGGTTAGGCCCCAGTAAAATAGTTTCTATAGAGGTCAGGTTTTGTTAAGAACAGAATGCTCTGAAATATTTCAAAATAGTTCCTCTTCCCCTCCCCTGCTAGAAGCATAAAGGGATTTTTCTCTGATATTCACTGTAAGAACCTGATGGAGCTGGATATAAAACTTGGATTATTGTGAAGGACCCCTATTTATGACCCTCTCTGGAGTTGTCCAACTGTGGACAACTCTGAGTTGTCCACACTGAGTACCTAATAATTTGTCAATTATAGCTTAGGTTTTTCTACCCCAGCGCTGGTCCCACTGCAGTCTCCTCTCATAAGTCTATGCTTTAGAAAACATAATTTCTTGCATTCCCCTGTCTATGTCTCAATCTTAGGGCATTAGTTTCCCTCTGACCTCGCTTCTCTTACAGATCCTATAAGAGTTGTTATTTTTTAGTCTGTTCAGCTTTTTACATAATGTTAGGATAAAGTGGCAATTTCTAAGCTTCTTACATGCAAAACTGGAAGCCACGGTACTCCTAAATTTACATAGCCACAATTAATCTATGGTGGTAAAAGTCAGAATAGCAATTACTTTGTGGGGAGACTTCTGGGGTACAAAAAATGTTCTATATTTTGATCTGAGTATGGTTGTACATGTATATGCATATGTATAAATTGTCAGCTATACATATAAGATTTGTATCCTTTGCTAAACGTAAGTTATACCTAAATTAAAAAGTAAATATTAAAAAAAATCTTTAACAAATATTAGCCAGTAAAGTTCATCATTGTATGGGAAAGACTACTTTATGGGAAAAACTATACGCTAAATCTTATATGTGATAAAGAAATCAAAGTCTTGGGCTTAGCTTATTAAAATTAGTATGTCTTCCTAATGCTAAATATAACTGTAAGAAAATGCCTAAAAGTAATTCAGAAGCTCTAGATGAAAAAACTTAGGCTCAAAATAAGTGCCATTATATGAATAAGGTATATTATTTTAATTTCATTTTAAAAAGTCTACTTAATGTAGTGCTAAACAGCTTTCCTTGAAAGTTAGCCAGATGTGCTTAACAAATAGGTGTCCAGGAGCACAAATCATCTCTCCTAAACTCCTAGCTTTGAAAATTTGCAGCCTAGAATTAGAGATTTGGCCATTTCCACAGTCTTCAATGTCACTGTTAGCATAAACAATTTCTGGTGTCTAACAATGCTTGAATTCAATGTTGACTCACAGTCTCATCCTTTTTGAAGACATTTTAACCCACAGCTAAATATAGGAATTTAAGTCAAAATCCGTAGACTATGTTGCTATCAGATCCCAGAGCTCAGCTGAAGTCATAATTGGTTGAAAAGTTTCTGCCCAGGCTGAGTCCACACATACCCAAGGCCCTGACAAGCTTTCCCAATCCATTCCTCCACCTGGCTGCTGGCAGACATCCTCGAAAGCGATTATAAGATATCTCCTGAAATATCTATGTGTTGGAGAGGAAGGGGAAATGAGTATAAATGACCACACCAGCTGTCTCATTCTCAATACACTCCAATCAGTCTTCTGCTCTTTATATCTCTGAACTTTCTTAGCAAAATCACCAAAGACTTCCATGTAGCTAATGGAATGAAGGCATTGCTAAGCTCAGAATGTTTGATGGCTCAGCAGCCCTTGTACTCCCAGTACTCCCTTTGGTTGGTTTCCACGACCTCATGCTCTCCTGGTGTGCTTCTCATCTCCTAGGTTGTCTTTGGTGACTTTCTCTGCTCTACTTACATCAGTTATTGGCAGTCTTTAGAGGTCCACCCTACAATGCTCTCTTCCTTTCTCAATATCACCCGTCTTTAGTGATCTCACCCTGCTCCTGTGTAAAAGTCTATGAGAATCTATCTGTCATGTAATGAAAGAAAAACTCAGGTATTTTGATTTTTCTGTAATCTACCACAATGAGCGCTTTGTTTAGAAAAGGCAAAAGAAATACGGTAGCTCTCAATCCTTCCCATCACGTCCATTCCCATTCCTCCTCCCCCAGTAGCCTCCACACCTATCACTTTGATAAATTGATAGGACAAGGATAGACCATTCTTTTCCCTTATATGTTGAACTACTAACTCTGGGATTAGGTATATGAATTTCAGCACAGATGATACAAGGAGGAAGGAAGTTAATATGAAAAAGGGGGAAAAAAGAAAAGGAGAGAAAAATGAGGAAAAGGCAAATGAATAGAAAGGTTTGGGCTGAATGAGAAGAAAATGAAATATGATTAATGAGTACAATACAGTAAATTTGAGAGAAAAGACATCGTTGTCTATTTAAGCCACATGACTACCACATCACCTCAAATCCTTTCCAAAGAACTAGTCTAGTCCTTTTTTCCAAAATGAATAGTGTATGAAGTGATGGCCAATCAATACCATTTTGATTTACTAGAAAATGGTCATAAGTAAAATCTACTGAGTATTCTAAATACTAATGACATAAAAATTAATTAACCTTCATGTCATGAGCATTTTAGTTCTTGTTCAGCAATAGGATTAAGTCCACTTCCTCTAAAATAAAGAAATATTTGTTTATCAGTAGTTTAGCAAGTTCACACAAATTAAATTCTTCAGTCTAACTTTTTTGAGGGGTAGATAGAGATCTTTAGTTATTCTTAGAGGAATGAGGAATAAGACTGAAATGATCAGCACTCAGTTAATGCTTTGTTTATAGAACCAATGACTATTTCAACACAGAGTGATAAATAATTAATGCTTCACTATTGTCTTTTCTTGGGTTTTAATGTCTCTCAGAAGAAACACAAGATAAAAATTGGAAAGATTCCTTAATGCAACATCAATAACATGATGGAGTAATATGCAGCTGTCAAAGTCAGAATACCTTAACCTTCTAGAAGGCAGACTGAGAAAGAATAGTTTGCAAGGATAGAAGGTTATAGTTTTAAAGCCAAGTGTATTATCCTACTCAAGCTACTGATATAGAGAAAAGTATGCAGAAGCCAAGAAATAAAATAAATAACAACCTGAAGATCAATCTTTTACAATCAAACCTTGTTCCAGTACTCTGCCCACCAAAAAGGCAAGACCACCCACAGTTACCCTATCAGGACTGCACTGACCACTCCCAACAAGAGCAGATGGTTCCTTGAGTGCCCACAGTTATCCCACTTCCTCCTTCATTTCATCTCCAGTAAATAATCATAAAAGACAGCAAGAAAAGGAATGAGCAGAGCTCATAACTCCCAAAGCCTTTTCTTAGGTAAGTATGCTTACAAAAATACAATTTTTGGTGCTGTTGGCAATCAACAGCAGGAATAAGTAACTCCTCTCACAAAAGCATCCACCAAATTAGCCTGAGTTTGAATTTCAGAAGAATATGTGGGCCACATTTCACTACTTTATATAAATGAGCTTAAGATGGTCTCTGTGTTTGGCTACTAGGCTATTTATTTCTTCACTCCAGTCTGAGGTCCATTAGCTAAAATTTCGCCAGCGCCAAACTTAAACTTTAACACTTTCAATTATTTAAAATTAGCCCAAACTAGCAAATTTTTAGCCATTCAGAGCCTATCTTCTTTGCATACCCCACAAAACTTCAATCCAATAGATGTTACCTAGTGTTAGGACAGGGGCTTGTAACTACAGGCAACAAACAACTGCTCTCTGATCTAAAGAACTCTCTGACCCAGAGATTCCCCAAACTGTGCTGTTGATGGACATCATGTAGATGTTAAATCCCTCCTAATTCCCTTCTCCCCAAGAATTCACTTGTCCTCCTCACCTTCTAGATGCCCTCATCCCTTCACCATAAGCCTCTGGATATGAGGACTTTCCTTCTCCTGCAATCCTGTACAAGCACCAATAAAGCTGGTGTCCTTTATTATCCTAGATCATCCCTTAAATACCTTCTGTGGTCATATCTTTTTCTTAGATTAGCCCCTAAATTCCTCAAGTTCCTATAAAGTGATTATTTCATTTCATAATTCAATCCAGTCAGATAGCCCATTGGCCACTGAGATCTTACGAGTAAGGCAGCACATTAAACAAGGCACAAGGTGAAGTTCCTGTCTTCAAATTTCAATCTCTAATTGAGGGAGTTAAGAAACTCACCTACAACAATAACAAATAGGTACACAGGCTCTGAAAAGTAATAGTCAAATTTCTACTATTTATTAACAAGACAACATTCCTTTACTTTGGCTAGCTGCTGGCTCCTCTTATGAAAAATGATAACATTATCTCGTGCAAAAGGCTGTTGGCAGGTTGGAATGAGATACTATGTGCCTAGTGCCTATCTTCTTTCTCTAAAGATGGCATCAAACAAGTGCCAGATGAGTAGAATCTCCTTACACCTAGTCTTTCTCCTTTTCAGAATTATAACAATAATAATTAATTCTGTAATTATTTTTTAGAGTCCATCTTTCCCACTAGAAAATAAACTTCCAAGTAGAAATAGAACTAGCATCTGTCTTGTTCCCTGGATGCAAAAGATTTAAAATATTTGTGGAATGAATGAATGAATGAAATAGTAAAGAGAACAGATACTTTTGGATCTAAGAGGAGGGAACACGAATATAGAGAGGTTTACGAAGAATCGGGACTTCACTGGGCTTTATTAGGAAATACCTCCATGAAGAAGTTATGGGCGAAGTCGTGAAGGTGAGAATGACTGACTGACTGACTCTCTGTTGCCAGAGAGAAAGCAGCCTGGCTGAGCAAATCCTTCTAATGGAAATAATGAACAATAAGGTTGGGAAAGAAGGTTAGGTTAGGACTGGAGATTATTAGCAACTTTTTAAAGATTCTCTCACCAACAAGGCAAGTGGAATCCAGTCAAACTCATGGATATCCCCAGGCTTGAAATAATACCTTCCAAACCCTACCCAAATGTACCTCCCAAATTCACAATGTGAAATAAGAAACACTGTAATTCATATCCTCAGATCAAGTCACAATGTACTATATTAATTATATTAATTGGACACCCAGGATGAAAATTAATACTAAATTACTGGATGCCCTAAATGGAGTTTTCTAAATATATACAGGCTCTACCTTCAGAGTTTTCAAACTTACTGTGGCTGGCAGAGCCAATGCTGATAACAAAGGTGCAAACCTCAACTACCTTTCCGTGTCTCTAGGATAATTACAAAGGTGTTTATTCTCCAAATTAGATGCCATCTGAAGTCGTAAAAGGAGCAGTTAGCCTAAAATGTAAAATACCCAGGTCTCCTCTGAGACTTAATGATCTAGTATCCCGTTAAGTAGTAACCTAATCACTGATTTTCCCCATGCGAGGCCCAAAATAGGCCCCTAAACTCTGCAGGAGGCCCAGATACATAGCACATTCCTTTTTAATAGGGAAAGAACTTGCCTAGTTTTGTTTGCATTCACTGATATTTAGGTAAGCTGTCCTTCAAAACTGGTGGCTCTTTAGAAATACAGCAACTGCTTCATAACAATATTTTTTAAAGGGAAAACTCTACTAGGGCAGAAAATTTTATTAGGGTAAGGAAAATTCCTATGTGTGTGAAGATGTATATAGAGAAGGGGACTGGGGCATAGTTTTATGGGACATTCATTTTGTATAAACCAAAAAATATGCCCGACTTTTATAAGGGACACCCACTTATAGGTCTCTCTGTGTCATGTCATGAGACTACAGGGACAAGGGAAACTGACATGAACATGAAGCTCATGCTTCTTACTGTGCCATGAGTAATAAAGTCCTTTGCCTCAGATCTGGGCAATTTGTGTCTTATGGCTGCATCCATAAAGCTATAGTAGGCTAACTTATTAGCCTGAAAATAGGATCAAATATCAGACCCTTTCTAGTTTTTGACAAATGGCAAGTAAATAGGTAAAATGTAATGCCCATCCCACCATTTTGGGTATGAGTCTTTATGCAAATGTTCTAGTCCTGCTTTGTGTCTACTGAACATGCATAATCAGGATTTTTTGCTTTCATTTTAACTAAAGGCTTCACTGATGCAGCTTTCTACATGATATTGCTCTCTTTTTGAAGGCTCTGTGGGGTTTCCATATGCTTTTCCAATTCATCTCAAACCAGTCACTTGGGAAGCTAGTGACCTAGGGTGGTGGCCACATTATTTTCTCTTTGTAAATACTATGTATAATATGTGACATAAAGTAAGGGTATTTATCAAGCAACAGATAAAAGATACACATTTTTAGTTGGGCACCCTTTACTAACTAATGAGAGGATTCCATTTTTGTGTTAAAAAAAACGAATATTTTTAAAAAGTATCAAAAGGATATACACAATATTTTAAGTTATTTCTGGATGGAAGCATTATGAATGATCTTTTTTTTTCTCATTTTCGTTAATTTGCATTATCTGTATTTCTAATATGAACATGAATTACACTGTGTAATGTTTAAAAATCTACCATAGCTTCTCACCTAGCAGGATAATACCCTACTCATGGCTTTCCATAGCTTTTATGCCCCAATGCCAATATGTAAATAACCCTGCCAGTAGTCTCCTTACTGGGGGTGGGGATAATGTAGCCTTCAAATAACTAAATATTAAAGTATTATTTGCTTATTCAAATTAGCTTAGCCAACATAACCTTTACACGATTCTTGTTAAAATATACACGAGGAGTTTTAACAATCCTGAACACAAATACAAGATCTAATTTAAAACATCTTATGTTTCAGCTGAAGCCAAAGCAATGACAACCCCTGTAAATTCCCTAAGGTAAGACCAGAAATGCACTGAGTGATATATAATAGCTATCTCCCAAGAAAAAAATAAGAAGCCATTTATGAAATCTTACCATGTAGGAAGACTAATGTGTCTATTAAAAGCAAAAATGTGAACTCCAGGTCCTCTCATCGGGGACTGATTTGAATGCAGTTTTGCTAAATTAGCTATAGAAGAAATCTGAAGGAGAAGGCTAACAATGAAGTCATATAAAACAGCAATTCCTTCGTAGGAATAATTTATATGGTGCTATTCCAATACAAAGCAAGTGAGTAAACAGGTTAAACAATAGTTTTTTTTCTTTAAGGAGTTAGTACATTGTATACAGAAACAATGCCTTTTTCATGAAATCCACATCAAATTAGTAAGAAACTGCTCCCAATATTCACTGTATTATTAAGAAAAATAACCCATTTTAAGAAAGTTAAGCATTCATGAAAAGCATGATACTTTATAAATGGAATGTTTTCCCAAACTAAAGCTTACTTTAACGCTAGAAAGCTAGTATTAAAGGCCAACATAATAAGAAAAGCAGTCAGTGCTTCATGACTCCTAATTCTATCAAACTCATTAGAGAGTTTGTAGAGAAACAGTTTACAATGTAAGCATTTTCTTTTTCCTAATCTATTTTCTTATTTGCTCAATGTTTAGGACTTTTTTCAAACTTTAAGGAGCAGCATAGGTTAACTACTTAGCTACTTTGGGCTAAATTCAAGTTCATTTGTGCCTGCTACACAGACAATTGTAAGAATTTATAAGAAGCATAAAAAATATGTTTATGATATCTTTAGAAGCCAGGAAGTCTTTCCTTTAGAAAAGATTTCAAATGTTCCACTGCCCTGCCCCATCTCCAGTGCCTCACCCCCCGCCCCAACAGAGACACTTTTGATTTTAAAACATAATTAAGCAAGATATTTAACAGCGTGAAAATGGCCTTTATTGAACAAGGAAGTCGTTAATTCTCCTCTATACAGCAAAACAAAAACATCTGTTATTGCAATTCCTCTTTTGGCTTTTACAATAAGAAAGCTCAGAGGTTCTATAGATAACAACAAAAAACACACACCCAGGGGCACAAAGAAAGGAAAAAGCAACCACCAAATAGGCAGCAGCAACAGCAAGCAGAGAAGGTACCCTGGGTACTGTGCTCAAAGCCAATAGGAGCCTTGAGTGTTTTGCAAGACATCAGGCTTAGTTAGGGCAGATGTTTCTCATTCACCAGAGAGGCCTGGGTACCACGCATGCCTGCCTGCCTAGTGAAGGAAACATTATTAGATTGAGGAGTTAGTACACTCTGTCCAAGTCTCTTGTTCTTTTTCTTTTCAGAGTTGTGGAAAATTTACAATAAAGACAAAGAGGGTAGGGCAAGTTAAGAAGATGATGCTCTATTCTGAACTATGTCATGCAAGAACATGGCTTCTGCTCCGGGCCTTGTAGGGGAAATGGCAAAAATATGACAAGCCAATATGCTCTTGACAGCAGGATAAAGGACAGTACCTGGTAATAGTCTGGGACACTGTGAGGCAGAAGTCTATAATTTATATTGAACTAAAATAAAGGAAGAAAAAAAAAAAGAACTAGAGGAAGTCCATGTCACTTAAATGAGCTACAAATAATAAGTCATTTTTCATTTTTTTTAGCCAAAAAACATTTATTAAAAGCTTCCTATGTGCTATTCTAGGTGCTAAAGTTACAACCTTGAATAAGGTGAAGATGGTCCTAGCCCTTACAAATCTTACATTACAGTAGAAGAGATAGATAATAAAGCAAGTAATAAATAAACTCAGGTTGTATTAAGTGATAGTAATAAAATAAGGTAGGATTAAAGAATAGAGAAAGTTGATGGGAGGTGGATGGAAGGGAGAGAAGCTGGTAGCTACTTTAGATAGGATGGACCTACATAAACGAACAAGGATTCCAATAAGGTCCACCTTATGCTACCTGCTAAATGTGAGTTCAGATGCACTGCCTGAACAGGAATAAATGAATAAACATTCATTTATTCAAACAAATATATATTGGAAAACAACTGTGTACCAGACACTGGGCTGGGTACTAAGAATGTCAGGCCAGGGCAAGCCAAAGGCACATGCTGTCTGCCCACATTGAGGCTTACTATCTATATGGGAGGCAGGCATTAACCAAGCACATAGCCACAAAAACAAAGGATTACAGCTGGTGACCATGGCAAAAACTGCAGTGAAGGAACTGAAATAGTTAAGTGCTAATGCTCTCAGTAGTCTTCCACATTAGATGCTTTCTGGCTTCTTAAGCCAACTGAGATAAGGTGGGAGGGGAGATGACAGGGAACATAAAAACTATGGAGGTAGAAAAGGGCAGGGGTCTGGGCAGGCCCCAAGCCTAAAATTACTGAATGTCTGGAAAGATAAAACAGCATCTTAGAGGGTAGAGAAGGTCACAGAAAGGGGGAGTGGGGTACATGCCTGAATTCAGAGGTTCTTAGGGCTAGAATGCACCTTGGAACAAATTCATCAAAGCCTATGCCCACTTCTCAGGTGAGGAAACTGAAGGCCATAGAGATTAAGTGACTTGCTCAACGTCACAAAACCAGATAATGGGAAATCTGCAAATAGAATCTCCATCTATGGGATCCCTGGGTGGCGCAGCGGTTTGGCGCCTGCCTTTGGCCCAGGGCGTGATCCTGGAGACCCGGGATCGAGTCCCACGTCGGGCTCCCGGTGCATGGAGCCTGCTTCTCCCTCTGCCTGTGTCTCTGCCTTTCTCTATCTCTCTGTGACTATCATAAATAAATAAATAAAAAATTAAAAAAAAAAAAAAGAATCTCCATCTATTTGTCAATAAAGTGCTTACTTTAAAACATATATAATATACACATTATAAAATATATATATGTATATATATATTAAGCTTCTATTTTAACTCAGGGTGACAGGAGGGAGATAGGTGTTTTTCTTGTTTCCAGAACTTGATTAATGAGAAAAAAAAAAAAAAAGACAAGGAATACTGAATCAGAATTTGCCACTAGGCTCAGAAATACTATGCATATCATAAATATCTCTAAGCCCTCCTTGAAATGAATCAGAATTTTATTTTAAAGCAAAATTGACCTCTAGACACAGTAGACATGAAATTTTCCTGATAAGAATGGGATCTTCTGGGGCTCATTAATTCCAAGCTAGGGTTGTTTTCTACCCAATGTTCTTCGGTGTGTATTTTCATTTTTCGTGCTTGTACTTTTTTGGGCACTGAGCCCAGCTCTCAAAGACTCCTGGGTACAGGCATTTGGAGAGCAGCTGCTGTTGGGCCTGTGTGCTGATACCAGCCCACAGCAGAAAAAAAAAAAAAAAATGAAGATAAACCATCATTTATTTCTAAGTGTAAACCTTTTAGTTACTCAGAATGGTGATGCTCTAAATAACTGGAATGTTCTAAATGGTGACTTATCTTCATTCCCCTGACACAGAGCAATATCAGTGCAGCCTACTGCAGTGGGGAGGAGTCCTGGCTAAGGGCAACAGCCTCAGGTCAAAAGGAAGCTGAGAAAAAGGATTAACAGTGTAAAGGTTTTGGAATCACTACTGCACACCCCACCCCATCCCAAGTGACAAAGAAAAGTACTTTATCCATATCTCTTTGACAATCCTTTTAATTATAGGTAAAGGTCCTTGGCAGTCACTAATAAGGATTGGAGCATTGCTGTTACTTTCTGAAATTTCACATAGGTGGTCAGTTATCCAAGTTCAGCTTCATTGCCACAGGGCCAATGCTTTTAGATAAGAATAATAGCACCAAACCCTGTTTGCTTTCACTAAGAGATTCTTTAAAAAAAAACAAAACTTCAGTTCTTTTGGCCCTGTTTTCTGGAACCATGTAGAATTTGAAGATGTGATATCAAAGTTACATGGCCTTACCCAGGTGCATGAGGGCATGGCCCAGAGATCTCTCTAGATCCTACCTGGGATGCGGAAGCAGAAAACTCTTTCACCTCAGGGTTAAACTCTTGCAGAATGTTCCAGTCCTCATCGCAAAAATCAGAAAGGGGAGCACTAGGATACATATTTTTTTTATTCCACTGACTTCCTTCCCCAAATCTCTTCTTCTTTTCTCTTCTTCCCCAAATCTCCCAGGGTAGAAAACAGTCAGGGATTTCTCTGATTTCCCTTGCTCCTTCTACCATTAAAGATATGGGGGGAAAAGCCCTATCACTTTGCTGTCAAAGGCCGGAGGATCATCTCTGGTTGCTTCCTATGTCAAAGGAGAGAAATAGTGATATCTGCAAAATCCTCTTCAGACAATTGCCTGGCTTCCTACCTTGCTGTATGATCCAACTTTGCAAGTCAGAAACTGAACTCTCCCTTCCCAGGCTGATGAGCTTCTTGGACTAACTGCAGATGCTCATGCATTCAAAAAGAAGAAAGAGAAAAACACAGTAATAATTTTCTAAATATTGCCCTTTTACTCAGGTAGATGGACATGTTTCTTTCTTTTGCTATTACAAACAATGCTGCAAGATCAGACCTATATATTTGCCTGCATGTGCTAGTTTGTCAATAACATAAAATCCTAGAAAAAAGAATTGCTAAAAAATTTATATTTATGGAAAACGTTTGCAAAACGTAAAAGTCAAAATGGAAGGGTAGCGGAGGAGGAGTGAGAAGTAAAACTCTTTGAAACTGTGTGGGAGAACAGGACTCAAAAACATTACTAAAACAACTTATCCAGATATCACTCATATCTCTCATGCCAAATTTGAAACTTTTTTTTGTATATTTTTTATTGGAGTTTGATTTGCCAACATATAGGATAACACCCAGTGCTCATCCCATCAAGTGCCCCCCTCAATGCCCATCACCCAGTTACCCCAAGCCCCGCCCGCCTCCGCTTCCACTACCCCTTGCTCGTTTCCCAGAGTTAGGAGTCTCTCATGTTTTATCTCTCTCTCTGATATTTCCCACTCATTTTCTCTCCTTTCCCCTATAATCCCTTTTACAATTTCTTATATTCTGCGAATGAATGAGACCGTATAATGTTCGTCCTTCTCAGATTGACTTACTTCACTCAGCATAATACCCTAGTTCCATCTATGTCGAAGCAAATGGTGGGTATTTGTCATTTCTAATGCCTAATATTCCATTGTATACATAGACCACATCTTCTTTATCCATTCATCTTTCGATGGACACCGAGGCTCCTTCCATAGTTTGGCTATTGTGGACATTGCTGATAGAAACATCGGGGTGTGGGTGTCCTGTCATTTCACTGAATCTGTATCTTTGGGGTAAATCCCCAGTAGTGCAATTGCTGGGTCATAGGGTAGCTCTATTTTTAACTCTTTGAGGAACCTCCACACAGTTTTCCGGAGTGGCTGCACCAGTTCACATTCCCACCAACAGTGCAAGAGGGTTCCCCTTTCTCCACATCCTCTCCAACATTTGTTGTTTCCTGTCTTGTTGATTTTCACCACTCTCATGGGTGTGAGGTGGGATCTCATTGTGGTTTTGATTTGTATTTCCCTGATGGCAAGTGATGCGGAGCATTTTCTCATGTGCTTGTTGGCCATGTCTATGTCTTCCTCTGTGAAATTTCTGTTCATGTCTTTTTCCCATTTCATGATTGGATTGTTTGCTTCTTTGGTGTTGAGTTTAATAAGTTCTTTATAGATCTTGGATACTAGCCCTTTCTCTGATACGTCATTTGCAAATATCTTCTCCCATTCTGTAGGTTGTCTTTTTAGATTTGTTGACTGTTTCTTTTGCTGTGCAGAAGCTCTTTATCCTAATTTAGTCCCAATAGTTCATTCTTGCTTTTGTTTCTCTTGCCTTCACAGATATATCTTGCAAGAAGTTGCTGTGGCCAACTTCAAGAAGGGTGTTGCCAGTGTTCTCCTTTAGGATTTTGATGGATTCTTGTCTCTGATTTAGATCTTTCATCCATTTTGAGTTTATCTTTGTGTATGATGTAAGAGAATGGTCTAGTTTCATTCTTCTGCATGTGACTGTCCAAATTTCCCAGCACCATTTATTGAAGAGACTGTCCTTTTTCCAGTGGATAGTCTTTCTGGCTTTGTCGAATATTAGTTGACCATGGAGTTGAGAGCCCATTTCCGTGTTCTCTCTTCTGTTCCATTAATCTATGTGTCTGTTTTTGTGCCAGTACCACACTGTCTTGATGATCACATCTTTGTAGTACAACCTGAAATCCGGCATTGTGATTCCCCCGGCTCTGGTTTTCTTTTTCAATATTCCCCTGGCTATTCAGGGTCTTTTCTGATTCCACACAAATCTTAAAATTATTTGTTCCAACTCTCTGATGGCTTCCCAGAGGAATTCTATCAACCATTTAAAGAAGAAACAATACCTATTCTACAAGCAGTTCTGAAAGATAGAAAGGGACAGAATACTTCCAAACTCGTTTTATGAGGTCAGCATCACCTTAATTCCAAAACCAGACAAAGACCCCACCAAAAAGGAGAATTATAGAACAATATCCCTGATGAACACAGATGAAAAATTCTCAATAAAATACTAGCTAATAGGATCCAACAGTACATTAAGGAGATTATTCACCATGACCAAGTGGGATTTATCCCTGGGATGCAAGGCTGGTTCAACACTCCTAACGCAATCAATGTGATAGATCATATCAATAAGAGAAAAGACAAGAACCATATGATCCTCTCAATAGATGCAGAGAAAACATTTGACAAAATACAGCATCCATTCCTGATCAAAACTCTTCAGAGTGTAGGGATAGAGGGAACATTCCTCAATGTCTTAAAAGCCATCTACGAAAGGCCACAGCAAATATCATTCTCAATGGGGAAAAACTGAGAACATTTCCCCTAAGATCAGGAACACGACAGGGATGTCCACTCTCACCACTGCTATTTAACATAGTACTAGAAGTCCTAGCCTCAGCAATCAGACAACAAAAAGAAATAAAAGGCATTCAGATTGGCAAAGAAGAAGTCAAACTCTCCTTCTTTGTAGATGACATGATACTGTATGTAAAAAACCTGAAAGACTCCACCCCAAGATTGCTAGAATTCATACAGCAATTCGGCAGTGTGGCAGGATACAAAATCAATACCCAGAAATCAGTGGCATTTCTCTACACTAACAATGAAACTGAATAAAGAGAAATTAAGGAATCAATCCCATTTACAACTGCACCACAAAGCATAAGATACCTAGGAATAAACCTAACCAAAGAGGTAAAAGATCTATACCCTAAGAACTACAGAACACTTCTGAAAGAAATTGAGGAAGACACAAAGAGATGTAAAAATATTCCATGCTCATGAATTGGAAAAATTAATATTATGAAAATGTCAATGATACCCAGGGCAATTTATACATTTAATGCAATCCCTATCAAAATACCATGGACTTTCTTCAAATTTGAAACTTCTTTAGAGAAACAGATAAGGTACCTGCTTTTTCATTTCAACCAGTCAGATTTCTCATTCAGTTTCCTATTCAGTTGATCATTCCAGGATATTTTGGATCAATTTCATTTACACTTCAGGTTTTCCTTATGATGACTAAAAAACTGCTAATTGGAAACAATGGCATTAGACTCTAGGTTACTGGTTTTCATATCAACCAAGTTCATAGCAGTGTTTCCAATAAAAAATGAATAGACCATCACAGATGACTTATTCTCCTCTGGTTGATTTCCTTCTCAACTTGCTTCCTTTTTTTGTTCCTTTTGTCAAATTAATGTTTTTCATTACAAACACTGAATTCAAATTTTCATTATATTATAATCGGAAGGTGTTTTTCTCTCATGTTTTAGGCTCAAACTTCTCATATTAACCTCTCCTCATTTTCACTCTGCTCCCTGTCTGTACCCTTATTGTCTTAACCTTTAAGTTATTTTTCTTCCTTCATCCAGGTCTGTCCACTGTGATTCATTCTGTTACACCAGTATACATACATATGTTGTCTCTCTGTCTTTTAGGCACAATTAATTGAATGCCTGAATTGCAAACCGCCTTATATTCTTCTAGCCTTTTCCTATCACTACACTCATTTATAATTTTTTTTAATGAGTACTTTACCTACAGTCAATGTTTACCAGTTTGCATTTCTGCTATGTCCTAGTAAAATTTTCTAAAAGATTTAACGGGGGAAGGGAAGAAACAACAAAAAACAAAAGAAATCCACCTTAGCTCTACTTTAAAAAGTTAAGCTAGAAAAATACTATATTCAATGTTTTTGTGACCATCCACTAGGATTCCATTGTTCTAGTCCTTTAATCAAAAGTAAAGATCAAATCAAAATATTTTCAGAAATTGTGAGATGACTCAGTTAGCTAAGGAGAATATCACTGCTGATGTATAGATAATGCAATTATCTCAAGACAAGGACATAAACCCCTGAACCAGATGGCCTTGCAATTGAATTTCTCAAGAAATTCAGAAACATATTACAGGAACCACCCTGCACTCCCAAATACAGACTATATATATATATATATATATTTTTTTTTTTTACCAGAGCATAATATCTCAGAAATATCTAAGTGATTGAGTTTTATGCAAATCAAATCATCACAGACCAAGGGCTCTGCATCCCCATTTCCTAATAACAATGTAAAACCTCCTGGAAGGAGAGAAGGAATAATACAATTCTTATAAGGCATGATCTACATGTGGTTTTGAATGCTTCCTGAATGCAGGCACACAAAATGCTGGAAGGGGCACAGAGGATCTGGTGGCATGGAAGTACTCAGACTCAGGAAGCAAGCATTAGAAATAATGAAAAAAAAATATTTCCAAGATTCGAGGACTAAAGCTAGACTTATTTCCGATGAAGCAATGGCAATTCTTGCCTCTTTTCACCACATCTTCATCACTCCACCCCATATGGACTGACCCTGTTCCAATCCCATCCCTCTGTCTTATAAGGCTATGCATATGTACATGTTTGGATTTTACAGAAATTTGTCTTCTCTGCCTCTCTGGTCTGGCTATCCTTGTGCTGAAGGTTAACATTAACAGAGACAGAAGAGCCATATGTTGACCCCCATGGTATTGGCAACCAGAAAATGAGGCTAAAATGGTTAATTATCATAATACTTAAATAGCCCCACACTCACTTGTGGCCTTGAAGTGTTACTTATAGCAGCAGAAAGAATACACTCAACCCAGAAGTGCAAGGATTTGAGGTTTGAGGCTTAGTACTTATAAAGCTTGAGTATGGTAAACAATTTTGATCTACAATATGCGTTTTTATTTTTTTTCCTTTTTTTAAATAATAAATTTATTTTTTATTGGTGTTCAATTTGCCAACATACAGAATAACATCCAGTGCTCATCCCGTCAAGTGCCCCCCTCAGTGCCCATCACCCATTCACCCTACAATATGCGTTTTTAAATTTCTTGCTGATTCCTAGAATATTTTTCTTTCACATAAGCCAGGACTAAGTCTTTCCATAACTAGCTGACTTCCTTTCTCGGCAGTAGCAGCAGCTCTGACACCAACTAACTCACAGGGGCTCTATAGTAATGGGTTCTGCAGATACTTCAGTGACAGAATATTTTCTCAACTAATTAACGCTTTCCTGGCTTCTCTTTCACCTCTGGAAATGAGATTTGAGGCAGTACATGCATCTTTTCTCACAGAGCTTCAACATGACACTCAAGACTAGATGCTGTTAAAAGTTGGCTGCATTTGTTTTTCCACCATTGTCCAGCTAATGTGAAGTCCTCAACATCTGTTTAAAGAAGAGTAAACTATCCAAATAAGCAAAAACATTTCCATTGTTCACAAAAGAATGTATAGTCTCCTTGTGCCAGTCCCCCATCAGTACCTACCTACTATGAGGACAAAACAGATAAAGGGTAATATTTTAATAATATTATTTATAATGCTATTGTTATTACTATGTATTATAATATAAATAATAGTAATCCATGTAAATTAAATGAATGCACTTAAAACAATATGCATTTTTAAGAAGATATACAAACAAAAATATACATTATATAGGTTGAAATAGTTGTTCATAAGTAAAGAAGGAATAGAAGGAATCATGGGGATAAAAGAAAATTATTCATTAAGTAATTTAGTAAATAAGTAATTAGTACTTAACACTTAAGTAACAAATTGAGTTGAACATTCAAGGAAATCACATAGGAAAAAATAAATCTTTGGACTAGAGAATGGAATAGTGAGTCTTAGGGAAGCAAGATATATGGCCAATGGTGAGTATTCCTTGGAAAAAACCCTCATACTGCCCACCCATAGATGTGGCCTATAGTGGAGTGAGGGGAGGAAATAATAGGTAAGGCAATATCTTTTCCAGGTGCACTTTGGGGTGGGGCAAGGCTTGTAGAGAAGCTCCCCTGCACTGCAGGGCTGGTGAACAGTTGCGTTGCTATGTCTGCAGAGAGCACACAAGGGTTCATAGCTTCTGAGCAAGACTGAAGGAGCAGAAGACCTTTGGCCCTTGTGGCCAAAAGCCAGGAAGATACAGCATCAAAAGCAATCAACTCTGAAGAACCTTGTTCTAAGAACAAGAAGGACACCACAGCAGATGCCAAAGGAGGCTGATTACTAGAAGCCAGCTGGGAGCTCAGAAGTCTCAGCAGATGCTGGCAGAAAGAAATGATGCTCAGGGACCAGATGGGCCAATGTACTGTTCAGCAGATGCCAGCCTGGACAAATGAAACTCACAGACCTAATGCTTCCTCCAGTTGTCCTAGATGCCCTGACTCTGAAAAGTCTCTGAGAAGTCTCTGGGAATTTAGAAGCAGCCTTCATAAGAAAGATGATGGTGTAAGAAAATCTTGACTGAAAATACAAAACAATATATTATCCTGATTGATTAAACTTTTCTATTAGAAAGCATTTGGCAACATGGGACTACAAATTCGAAATTAAGTAATTCATCTGACAGATTAAGAATTCACTCCTTCCACAATAATAACCAAATTTCTCCTGTGAATGACAAGGCTCAACTTCTCCACGTGAGACAACTTTGAAGGCTCTCACAAGTGATTTTGTTCAGGTAATGGCACCAGAAAACTTTAAAGAAAAGCAAACTCATGTACCAAAAGACATGAGAGGAGATGTGACAACTGATGGAAAGGGAACACAATCTGTAGTTAGCTGGCTTGGGTTAGAGCCAAGCTCTTGTCCCGTAACCTTGAGCAAGTTGCTTAAACTCTCTCTGCCTTTATTTCCTCACCTGTAATGTAGAAATGATGATAATAATGCCTATTTCACAAATCTTCTATGAGGATAAAATGAGATAATATATGTAAAAAGTGCTTTATAAACTATAAAAAACACATAACTGTTAGTCATCATTTTTATCATCATCTATGAATAATAAGCAGCCTTACAGAAGGCATTTGTATAGATTCTGAACATCTAATGTATTCATAGGAAAGCACTTATGCATCAGAAAAATCTGACTTATCTGCTCTGTTTTGGTCTCCTTGGAAGGATAATGCTATCCAAAATCAATCATTAAATAAATAAGTAAAATGAATGTTCAATGATTAAAATAAATTAAAGATAAGATTAAAAATTTAGTCTAGCTTTAGAGTGGAGTCACATATATTGTTTTCTTTATGATCCACAGCTCTTGCCAGTTTTTAAAATACTAACATATTTACTCTATCAAAATCTTTCTAGAATATTGAAAGCGATCACTTGAAGTTGTAAGTAATTTATTCTAACCTTCTTGGTGAAATTCTAAATATCATTGTGAATAATGTTTCATATTCAAACTTTAAAAATATGACAGTGACAAAGTGAACTGAATATTACTTCTTTTTATTTATTCTGTATTATCGAAGCATCATCTAGGTACAAAAATGACCTTGAAAGTGAAAGTTCAGTGATTTTTTTTAAGAAAATAAATTTAATCAGAATTTGATGAAAAAAAAAAAAAAAAAAGAATTTGATGAAAAGGTGAATCATTACACTCTTTGATAAAATAAAATTCACACATTTTATTTTTAAATATACAGACTGGCCAGGACAAGATTATGACATACCTGCAAGACATCCAGGGAAAAAAAATTCAGTCTAGAAATGGAAATTGGGTTCTCACCTTCTGATAGGCCATCCATATATGGGCATTTGTTGATACCCTGGGTTGGATGAGAACCCTAGTGGAGGTTTTTCGAGGAACATCTTTAATGAGTAGATATAAACACTTCACACTTAATGCAGCAGAGCTCTTTTCTCTGTGCTCTTTTAGCCCTGGTTGTTCCCTATTACATTGTTTTCTAATTACATGTTTGTTATTCTCTTCCACCAACTTGATTATGAGAAATGTGCAAGGCAAAGTTTCTTTTCTCCTGCCTCTGTGCCTCAATGAATGTTGAATACTTCCACGTAAATACATGCTTCTAAGCCATATTAAAGATGCTTGAAAGATGTGCAAATGAAATAGTAACCCACAGAATGAGAGAAAGTATTTCAAATCATATCTGATAAGGGATTCATATCTTGAGTAAACAAACTGCTACAACCCAACAACAAAAAAACCAAACAAACTGATTTAAAAGTGAACAAAGGCCTTGAATAGATGTTTTTCCAAAGAAAATATACAAATGGCCAATAAGCACATGAAAAAATGTTCAATATCACTGATCATTTGGAAAATACAAATCAAAACCAAAACAAGATACCACTGCACACCCATTAAAATAGTTATTATCAAAAATAATTACAAAAAATAAGTAACAAGTGTTGGCAAGGAGAAATTAGAAACTTGTGCATTGCTGATGGGAATGTAAAATACACAGCCACTGTGAAAAATTTGGTGGTTATGCAAAAGATTAAACACAGAATTACCATATGATCCAGCAATTCCACTTCTGGATGTTTACCCAAAAAAACACAATGCAGGCACTCAAACGGATATTTGAACACCCATGTTCACGGCAACATTACTTACAATAGCCAAAAGGTAGAAGCAACTAAATGTCCATTGATAGATGAAAAAATAAATAAAATGTACATACATCACAACAAAATGTTATACAGCCCTAAAAAAAAAGAGGAAATTCTAACACACATTACAACGCAAATGAACCTTGAAGACATGATGCTAAGTGAAATAAGCCAGTCGCGAAGAGACAAATACTGTATAAGCCCGTTTATATGAAGTACCTAGAAATCTTTGCCAGTTCGGGCTACTATAATAAAATACCATAGACTACTTATAAACTGTAAACATTTATTTTTCACAGCTGTGAAGGCTGGAAAATCCAAGATCAAGATATTAGTGGATTTGGCAGCTAGTGAGATCTAACTTCCTAGTTCATAGACAGCTTTTTACCATATCCACAGGGCTCATCTCTCTCTCTATTTTTTTTTTTTTATTTTTTTGAGAGAGAGTGAGTGAGTGAGAGGGAAAGAACACAAGAAGGGGGAGAGTCAGAGGGAGAAGCAGACTCCCCACTGCGCAGGGAACACAATACAGGGCTCAGTCCTGGGACTCTGGGATCATGACCTAAGCAGAAGGCAGATGCTTAACCAATTGAGCCACCCAGATACCCCCTCAGGGGTCTCTTTTATAAGGGCACTGATCCCACTCATGAGGGCTCCACCTTCTTGATCTAATTTACCTCCCAATGGCCCCACTTCCCAGTACGTCACACTGGGAATTAGGCTTTGTTATATAAACTTTGTGGAGAAAAAACTTCTATCTATAGCATGAGGATAGTCAAATTCATAAATACAAATAATAGCATGATGATTGCCAAGGATTAGGTGGGGGGAGAAATGGGAAGATTTTGTTTAATGAGTATGAAATTTATTTGAGAAGATGAGAAAGTTCTAGAGATGGAGGATGGTCATGATGGTCATGGATGGTCAATAATGTCAATGTCAGCAATGAACTACACACTGAAAATGCTTAAAATGATAATTTTTTATGTTATGTATATTTTCACAAAGTAAAAAAGTAATAATTAAAGGACACACACAAGTGTCCCTAAGTAGTTTAAAACATTCCCTCACAATCTTGTATACAGGTTAATTTTTTCTTACTTAACCCTTTCCTCATAGTTTAAGCAAAGCTAAAAGTCTACATAGTCTTCTTAAGGGAATTCTTATAGCCCACCTGTAGATTGAAGTGTTTTGGAGTTCAGAAGGCAATTCCTCCACAAGCAAAGACTCCTTCCCAGCAATAAGACTTGTTTTATATTCACTTTATTCATACACACTTTTACTTTACCTTTAAAAATTGCAAGTTACCTTAAGAACTGCAAGTTAGAGGACTAAACACCTGGTAATCATACAGTAAATAATTAGAAAGAATTAGCCAATTATAAGACTGTTAATCCTTTCCTAATCCCCTCTAGTGAGTCAGTGCTTGGTACATAATTGGCTCTCAATAACTATAGAATTAATTGTTTCAATCAATAAATTGAGTGCTTAATAACTATGTGCTAAATGAATGATCTTTATTTTTTTATATATGGAATTATGGAAGATATTTTTAAATTAAATTATAATTAACATACACTGTTATATTAGCTTCAGATGTGTGACATAATGATTCAACATTTCTATGCATTTGATTCTGGTCCAAGGGGTTAATGTAGAAAGACCCTGAACTCACTTACTTGATGGAACACACCAAATTACACATCTATATATAGAACAATTCCTCCTGAAGAACTGAGGGCTTACTGAACAGCTTCTGCACAACAAAAGACAGAAAGACTGGCAAAAGAGAACACCAAGAGAGACAAAGACATGGTAACAAAGGAAACTCCAACCCCCCAATGCTGCAGACAATAGTGGGGAAGGACTGAGGGACCAGAAACAGACTCTTCTGCCCTTGGGTACAGAGAAAGAGCCACAGTGTAAAGAGCAACCAGCATATAAAAGAGACCACACTAGGATTCCACCACATAGCAGTGGAAGGAAGAATAGTGGAATCCTCTCTGGGTCAGAGGGACTGGAGAGCTCAGTTTATATTCCCCCTACACCTTAAAAGCCCATACTGGAACAAGGTTTATACATCATAACTGGCTTGATCTCCCAGCAAACCCTGGGTCCCCAGGCCCATACCAGCCCTGGAAGTACCAAGGCACAGAAAGACGTGGTTTAAAAGGGCCAAGGAACTGCAGAAATGCTCTTTGGGTCAGAGGTATTAAAGAGTGAAATGGTGGGATGCCTGGGTGACTCAGTCAGTTAAACATCCCACGCTTGACTTTGGCTCAAGTCAGGATCTTAAGATCATGGGATCAAGTCCTGCATCTGGGAAGGGATGCTCAGCAGGGAATCTGCTTTAGATTCTCTCTCTCCCTCTTCTTCTGCCCCTCCACCCACCCACCCACCCCCAAAAGAAATAAACAAATCTTACCAAAAAAAGTGACAGGGTTTCCTCTCTACCCTAAAAGCACAGATGGGAGCACAGTTGTGTCCCTATAACCAGCTTGCCACTTCAGCAACCCCCGGGTTCCCAAGCCCACACCAGCCCCAGTCACTCTAGGGCATAGAAAATAAACCTTGGAGTTTTTTTCTTTTATTTTCTTTCTTTCTTTCTCCCCCCCGCCCCCTTTCTTCTTTTTCTTATGTTTTCTTTTATGCTTTCATTTTTTTCTCCTGTTTTTATTCAAAAGGCCACTGTTTAAAAAAAACAACTGGCATATAAAAGAGCCCTAGAACTCCACCAAATAGTAAGGGGAGCTACTGGAACACTCTAGGAATGGTAGGAACTGACAGACATGGTCTACACTATCCCTACACCTTGAAAGCACAAACTAATCTACATTCTGGGTGCCTTAACTGGCCTGCTGCCTCAGTGAATCCTGAGCTCCTAGCCCATGCCAGCCCCAATCATCTCACAAAGGTGACCACAAGGCAGTGCACCCCAGGATACCCCTGGTCTATACTACTATAGCCCCAGCCTTCATGTCAAGTTGACATAGGTGCAAAGCACCCTTCAGAACACTCCAGTACTGTTTTGGCCTCACATAGCTCACTGGGGCACCTACAATGCAAAGTACTCCAAAACCTCTTGGCTGATCTACTTCAGATCTAGCCACTCTGCCAGGGTGCCCCTGTGTAGAGCACACCAAGAACCCCAGGCCTGTGCCTACATTGGCTTTAGACACAGTATCAGGGCATCACCTGTGTGGAACACCCCAGAGCACTCTCATGAGCACTGGCCTACACTCTAGTCATCCAGTCAGGGAATCCCCCGCACAGAACAAATACCTTGGGACACCACAGGATCCACCCAATTCAGCTCCAAGTGTCCCACCAGCTATCTTCCCTATGGAGAACCCCAGGACAATGTGGCTTACAACCACTTCAGCTTCAGTTATCCTGCCAGGGAGCCTTCTACCCAGATCACCCCAAGACCTCTCACCTTGAACTTCATCTGTCCTTCCAGGGCACCCTCTATGTGGAGAGTCCTGAAATACCCTGGTGTATGTACACTTCAAATTCAGCTATTTTGTCAAGATGGCCTCTGGGTGTAGGGCCCCAGTATCCCCTGACATGTACATACATATACTTTAGTTTCAGCTATCCTGCCAGGGCACCCTATGCACATAAAGCTTATGGCTCTCCCAGCCCATATAACACATCAGCTCCGGCTTCCCCACCAAGGTCCCCTTTCACAGAGTGCCCCAGGATACCCCAGTTTGCATCTATTTCAGCTTTAGCTTCCTGTAAGGATACCCTCAATACACAGAACCCCGGGGTACCCCAGCCTGCATCCACTTCAGCTTTAGCTGTCCTGACAGGAAACTAGCTACATGGAAAGCCCCAGGACCTCTAGCCCATATCAGCCACAGCTCCAGCCAACAAAAGTCACCAACCACACAGCCTACATAAGGGATGACCATACACAAAACCATTCCTTCAAGGCTAAGAGAAGTAGCTGTTCTGTCTAATCCATTCAAACACAGAAAGTCAAGCAAATGGGGAGACAGAGGAATACGCTCTAAAAGAAATGAAAAAAAAAACCCTCATAAAAAGAACAAATTGAAAGGGAGATAAGCAATGTATCTGATAAATAACTTAAAGCAATGATCATAAAGATACTCACCAAGCTAGAGAGAAGAGCTAAAGAACTCAGTGAGACCTTCACTAAAAAGTTAGAAAACATAAAAGTTAACCAAACAGAATTAAATAATACATTAACTGCAATAAGAAACACCCTAGAGGAAATCAACAGAACAGAGGATGCAAAAGAACAAATCAGCGATCTGGAAGACAGGGTAATGGAAAACACCCAAGCTGAACAACAAAAAGAGAAAATAATTTTTAAAACAAGGATAGATTAATGGATCTCTTGAACAAATAAAGCAAACAAACATTTGAATTATGGGGATCCCATAAGAAGAAGAGAGAAAGAAAGGGGGTAGCAAACTTAAATAATAGCTGAAAACTTCCCTAACCTAGAGAAGGAAAGAGATATCTGCATCCAAGAAGCACTCAGAGTTCCTAACAAGATGAACCCAAGGAAGTCCATACCAATATACATAATAATAAAATGTTAAAGGTTAAAGATTTAAAAAACGATTTTAAGAGCAGCAGGAGAGGAGCAAAAGTTACCACAAGGGGAAAACTATAAGGCTATCAGCTGATTTTTCAGCAGAAACTTTTCAGGGCAAAAGAGAGAGTGGTATTATATTTCAAAGTGCTGAAAGGAAAAAACCTACAACCAAGAATATTCTACTCACCAAGGCTATCATTCAGATTTAAAGGAGAGATAAAGAGTTTCTCAGACAAACAAAAGACAAAGAAGTTTATCACCACTAAACTAGCTGTACAAGTATTGCTAAAGGGACTTCTTTAAGTGGAAAGAAATGGCCATAAATGGCTATAAGAAAATCATGAAATAAAAAGATGTAAAATATTACAACATAAAACATGGAAGAGGAAGTTAAAAAAAAAAGAATAACTTGTTTTTTTCCCTTTAGAATATGTCTGAACTTATACGACCATCAAATTAATATATATTCCTATATACTTAGAATGTTATAGGTGAACTTCATGGTAACCACAAATCCCAAACCTATAATAGACACACACACACACACACACACACACTAAATAAAGAGAAAGAAAGGCAAATATAGCATGACAGAAACTCATCAATCACAGAGTGAGCAAGAGAAGAACTACAAAAACAACCAGAAAACAAATAACAAAATGGCAATAAGTACATACATCTCAAAATTACTTTAAATGTAAATAGACCAAATGCTTAAATCAGAGACAGAGTGGCAGAATGGATTAAAATTAAATAAAAGACCTGTCTATATGCTGCCTACCACAGACCCACTTCAGCCCCAAAGACACATACAAAGTACAAGGGAAAGAATGCAAAAACATTTACCATGCAAATGGCATTTTTTAAAAAGCCAAAATATATTTTAAAACAAAAGCTGTGACAAAGAGACAGAGAAGGGAATTACATAATGAGAGAGAGATCAATCCAATAAGAGGATATAACAATTATAAATATCTACACATCCAACACTGGAGCAACTAAATACATAAAGTAAATATTAACAGACAAGGAGAAATTGATGGTAATACAATAATAGAAGTGGACTTTAACACCAGGCAGAGATAGATCATCCACGCAGAGAATCAAGTCTCTTTGAATGCTGTATCTTTGAATGACACACTGGACCAGATGGATCTAACACATGTATAGAAGATGCCATCCAAAACCAACAGGATACACATTCCTTTTAAGTGCACATGGAACATTCTCCAGAATAGATCACATTAGGTCATAAAACAGGTCTCAATAAACTTAAGAATATTGAAATCTTTACCATACATCTTATCTGATTTCAATGGTATAAAACTAAAAATGTTACAAGAAAAAAACTGCAAAAAAACACAAACAAGTGGAGGCTAAACCAATGATACTAAAAAAACCAATGGATCAATGAAGCAATCAAAAAAGGTCAAAACATACAAGGAGACAAAAAAAAAAAAATAAAAGCACAATGGTCTACAATCTTTGGGAAGCACCAAAAGCAGTTTTAGGGGGAAATATATAGCAATATAGGCTTATTCCAAGAATCAATAAAAAGCTCAAATAAACACTCCAAACTTACACCTAAAGGAACTAGAAAAAAACAAACAAGGCCCCAGATGAGTAGAAAAATGGAATAATAAAGTTCAGAGCAGAAATAAATAACATAGAGACAAAAGGAAAAAAAAAAACAGAAAAAACACCAATGACAACAAGAGCTCATTCTTTGAAAAGATAAACTAAGGGGATCCCTGGGTGGCTCTGCAGTTTAGCGCTTGCCTTCGGCCCAGGGTGTGATCCTGGAGCCCCAGGATCAAGTCCCACATCAGGCTCCCTGCATGGAGCCTGCTTCTCCCTCTGCCTGTGTCTCTGCCTCTCTCTCACATTTGCATCTGTCTCTCTGTCTCTCATGAATAAATAAATAAAATCTTAAAAAAAATAAAGATAAACTAAAACTAAATTCCTAAATATACAGCTGGATCATCAAGAAGAAAAAAAAAACAAAGAAAAATAAAAAATTCAATTAAATAAAACCAGAAATGAGAGAGAAGTAACAACTGACACCATAGAAATAGAAAAGATTATAAGATAATATGATGAAAAGTTATATACCAACAAATTAAGCAACCTGGAAGAAATGAATTAAATTCCTAGAAACATGCAATCTTCCAAAACTGAATCAGGAAGAAATAGAAAATCGGAACAGACAGATTACTAGTAATAAAACTGGTAATCAAAAAACTACCAAAAAATAACAGTCCAAGACCAGATGGATTCACAAGTGAATTCTACCAAATACTGAAAGAAGAGTTAATACCTACACTCTTCTTTATGGAGTGTCTGCCTTTTTAAAAAATGTATATATTAAATATTATATAATATTTAAGTTCGATTTGAAGTTCGATTTGCCAACATACAGTATAACACCCAGTGCTTATCTCATCAAGTGCCTCCCTCAGGGCTCATCACCCATACTCTTCAAACTATTCCAAAACATAGAATAAAAGTTTCCAAATATATTCTACAAAGCCAACATTACCATAATACCAAAACCACAGAAAGATACCACAAAAAAAAAAAAAACTACAGACCAATATCCCTGATGAATACCAGTGCAAAAATCCTCAACAAAATATTATCAAACCACCTTCAACTACATGTTAAAGGGTCCTTCTCCATGATCCTGTGAAATTTACTCCATAGATGCATGGATGGTTCAATACTTGCAAATCAATCAGCATCATACATCAACATAAAGGAAGGATAAAAATCATCTCTCAATATATGAAGAAAAATTATTTGACAAAATTCAGCATCTATTCATGATAAAAACTCTCAACAAACTAGGCTTTGAGGGAACATACTTCGACATGATAAAGTCCACATATGAAAAACCCAGCTAAGTCTTACTTAATTGAAAAAGAGAGAGAGAGAGAGAGAGAGAGCTTTCCCTCTAAGATCAAGAACAAAACAAGGGAGTCCCCTCTTGCCACTTTTATTCAACACAGGATTGGAGGTCCAGCCAGAGGAGACAAGAAAAAGAAGAGGCATCCATATTGGTAAAGAAGTTAAATCATCACTAATTGCAGATGACTTTATAATATACATGAAAAATGCTAGAGACTCCACCAAAGATCTACCAGAAGTAAAATGAATTCAGCAAAGTGGCAGAATAAAAAATCATACCAGAAATCATAGCATTTCTATACTGTAATAATGAATCAGCAGAATGATAATTAAAAAGCATCATTTAAAATTGCACCAAAAAGAATAAAGTACACTGATGGAAGTAACTGAAGATGACACAAACAAAAATTCCGTGCTCATGGATTAGAAGAATTTGTATTGTTAAAATATCCATATTACCCAAAGTAATCAGCAGATTTAATGCAATCCCTATCAACATACCAACAGTGTTTTTCACAAAAGTATAACAAATAGTCCTAAAATTTGTATGGGACCACAAAAGACCTGAAATGGCCAAAGCAATATTGAGAAGAAAAACAAAACTGAAGGTATCACAATCCCAGATTTCAAGATAAACTATAAAATGAAGTAATTCAATACAGTATAGTACTAACACAAAAATAGATACATAGATCAATGGAACAGAGAGAGAGAAATACATCCACAATTATATGGTCAATTAATCTATGACAAAAGAGGGAAGAATATACAATGGAAAAAAACGGGATGAGCACTGGGTGTTATATGTTGGCAAATAGAACTCCAATAAAAAAATATATACAAAAAAAAGAAAAAAGGGAAAAGAACAGTTTCTTCAATAAATGGTACTTGGAAAACTGGACAGGTACATGTAAAAGAATGAAACTGAACCAGTTTTTTAACGCCATACACAAAAATAAACTCAAAATGGATTAAATACTTAAGTATGAGAACTGAAACCATAAAATTCTTAAAAGAGAGCATAGGTAGTAATCTCTCTGACATCAGTTGTAGCAACATTTTTCTAGATATGTCTCCTAAGGCAAGAGAAAGCAAAGCAAAAATAAACTAAACCATTGGGGCTACACCAAAATAAAAAGCTTTTGCACAGTGAAGGAAAACATCAACAAAACAAAAATGTAATCTACTGAATAGGAGAAGATATTTGTAAATTATATATCTGATAAGGGGTTAATACTCAAAATACATAAAGAACTTCTACAACTCAACACCAAAATAGTATCCAATTTAAAATGGTCAGAGGACCTGAAAAGTCATTTTTCCAAAGAAGACATAATTATGGCCAACAGACACATGGGAAAAGATGCTCAACATCACTCATTACCTCAGGAAAATGCAAATCAAAACCACAATGAGATATTACCAGTCAGACGGCTAAAATTAAACACACACACACACACACACACACACACACACACACACAAATAACAAGTTTTGGTGAAGATGTGGGGAGAAAGGAACCCTCATCCACTGTTGGTAGGAATGTAAATTGGTGCAGCTGCTGTGAAAAACAGTATTGAGGTTCCTCAAAAAATTAAAAATAGAAATAACATATGATCCAGTAATTTCACTATTGGGTATTTACCCAAAGAAAATGCAAGCACTAATTCAAAAAGAATGCTGCAGTAAACATAGGAGTGCATATTTATTTTTCAATAACCTACATAGGAAAGCAACCTAAGTGGTCAATAACAGATAAAAGGATAAGGAAGGGGGGAATCCCTGGGTGGCTCAGCAGTTTGGCGCTTGTCTTTGGCCCAGGGCATGATCCTGGGGTCCTGGGATCGAGTCCCACATCAGGCTCCCTACACGGAGCCTGCTTCTCCCTCTGCCTGTGTCTCTGTCTCTCTGTGTCTCTCATGAATAAATAAATAACATCTTTAAAAAAAAAAAGGATAAGGAAGAAATGGTGTGTGTGTATGTTTATGTACACGTGCAAAATGGGTGAAAGGGAGTAGAATATACAGGCTCCCAGTTACAGAATGAATAATTCATGGGACTAAAAAGCAGAGTCAGTGATACTGTAATGTCGACGTATGGTGACAGACAGTAGCTACACCTACGATAAGCTTAGCATAATGTATAAACTTGTCCAATTACTACTTTACATACCTGAAACTAATGTCAACTTTACTAAAAAAAGAGAAAATTATTCTATACATTACCCAGTGTTCAACAGAATAAGTGTAGTCACCATCTGTCACCAAACATTATTACAACCTTATTGACTATATTCCATATGCTATACTTTCCATCTCCATTATTTATCTTATAACTGGATATTTGTATTTTTTAATCACTTTTATCTATTTCACCCATCCCCCAATCTACCTCCCCTCTGGCAACCATCAGTTTATTATTTGTATTTAAGAGTCTGTTTTTTTTTTTTATTCGTCTTGTTGTATTTGGTTTCTTTTGTTTTGTATCTTAAATTCCACATCTGAGTGAAATCATTTGGTATTTGTCTTTCTCTCACTTAAATGAATGGCATTTAAAAACTGATACCACTCATATCATTATCATCATCTCTTGAAATTCAGCCATCCCTGAACATTTCAACTCAGATGTTCTCCATGAAGACAGAAAGAAGGGGGAAAATGGTAAATTAGGAGGGGGTGAAAACAGATAAAACAGTAAAGCAGCTTGTATGTTACCTGAAAAGAGGTAATAGTTAAGTACAAATTTCAAATTGCTATGAATGTGTCTATATCTTTTTATCCTCAGAAAACCATATAGAAAGCCTTAGAGATTTTTCTCTTGAAAAAAGAAAAAGGAAAAGGCTGTAAATGAATAGATAAATGTCAACGGTGACTACTTTATAGAACCAAATTAATGGATAAGTTTGTATTTTCCTTTTATAGTAAGTATTTATTACACTTAATTTTTTTTTTTTACTGGTCTATAGGAGCATGTACATTGTCATTATTTGTTCTTACAAGGCCTCTTTCTTATCTGCTTGTTTTTTAATCTTTTTACTTCCATTCCTTTCCCATAGGAAATCATTGTTCTATGTAGTAAAATGTATTGTTGCTTTTATATATGTATTTTAAATTACATAAGTGGTATTATGATATTTCATTTCATTTTTACTGTTTTCATTCAGAACTACATTAAGATATATCATATTATGTGCAAATCTTGTCTGTTGCTTCTAATAGCTTCATGGTGTTCCACATTTATCACTTTTATAATTTTAAAACAAAAAAAAACTTAAAAATGACTTTTAAAAGCTTTCTTTTTAAAGCCGATTTGGGAAAATCAGGGTAAAGTAAGCAAGAATAGATGACAAAGCCCATTACATTAGACATTCTTTAAATTTTGACTTATATTATAAATTGCTTTTCCACATAAAAAGTTAGAGACCCATTAATAATTTTGTTTTACTTTAATAAATTATTTGGGTTGTGCTCTACTTTTATACAGATCTGGTAGAAACCTGGTCATTGATGCCAAGATATCAAATACTTCTCTTGGTAAAATCCACAAATTTCAAGCATAAAACCTTGTAGGAAAAAAAGATAAAAGCAAATACCACATGGGCCAATTTAGTTAAAAACTCAGTACAAGTGATATTTTGACTAACCAACTGAAGGATGGTCTTATTAATTGTGATGCTGTGCTGATATCAGATGAATTCTTAAATTGCAATATTTTCACAGGTCTATTGAAATTATTTGCTAATGGAAATATCAGGCCTACCACTCTCTTGGACTGAAAGCTCAATTTAGTTAAACAACTTGAAAAGGAATTTTTTTTCCTTCTCTGAACTCACCAAATGTGCTCCTTGTTTCAGCAGGACTGGATCCTAGGTTGAAACATCCACTTTGGGGTACATGCCTGAAGTGTTATGTCAGAGTAAATCAGATTCAGAAGCAGTTCAGCATCATGAAGCCAGAAAAGGAAGATACGAAGAAGTCATCAGATCACAAACCTGGGATCAGAAACACCAAAGAGTAGAATCTGAGATGAAGAAGAGATCAACATACAATTAACCAGGCCCCAAACTGGCATATAGTCTCTCCTACTCTTTTTCCTCCTTCATCTCTTCCCCCTTGAGAGTAATTATTTACATGAGAAGTTTACAATATGTATACCTTTGAATGTTTTGTATCTTTCTTTTTAAAGATTAATGTATTCATTTGAAAGAGAGGGAGAGAATGTGTAGGGTTGGGGAGAAGCAGAACGAGAGAGAAAATCAAGCAGATTCCAAGCTGAACATGGAGCGCAAAGCAGGGCTGGATCCCAGGACCCAGAGGATCATGAACCCAGCCAAAACCAAGAGTCCAACACTGAACAAACTACATCACCCACATGCTTCTGAATATGTTGTATCTTAAGTACGTTAATCAGTTTCTCCAATTGCTTATGTGTTTAAATGCCTGGTTTTTTATTTTTGTCAATAATGAAGAGTTAACCACTTTTTTTAAAAACAATTTTTTGGTTATTTTTCTTTTTCATGATAACTATAACCATTTGGAAGTTAGAATTTGCTTCACTTAAAACTTCATCCCAGTGTGGAATTTTTTATAAAGAATGGGGTAAGAAATATTTAGGTTGCAAATCTCAAACCAGCAGTTCCAAAACCTGCACATAAAATTATCAAAGAATTGTGTGAAAGGAATTAACAATTCAGGTCATCTACATCTAAAAGGTTAGAATAATTAATATCTATCAAATTCTAACAATATGCCAGACACTAGTGTGAGGTCTTTACATGCATTCACTTTTTTAATCCTCATGCAACTCTAGGAGACAGGTTCTCATCTTATTCCATTTTACACTTGAGGCTAAGTTACTCACCCAAGGTCACCCAAGTCATTCAGTGGGGGCTGGGGTTTAACCAGAGCCCACTTTATTAATATTACACTTAAGACTGTAAAAGATTCTGTCAAAGAAAATTTCTGTAGAGTTTTTATTTTCAGTGGAATTTCCTCAATATAAAGGTAAATTACATCTTTAAAAACAATAATGAAACAATGAAAGCTGCCTTTAATTATAAAAAACAGTGAAGAATCTTGCATGACATAAAAAAAATGAAATACATGATGAACTCTGCGTAGGACAATATATGTCTCATTGGCAAAAATGACAAGTTTGGATATGAGGAGAAGCAAAATATGCCATGTCAAAATATGCCACTTTGGCACGTTGATCATTTTTAATTCAAGTTACTTAAACACCTGGTGCAAGAAAGACACTCTGACCTTCTTTTGCCTCCCAAAAGCAGAAAATATAGTCCCATGTGAAGGGGACTGTCCCTGTACCTGAAGGATAGAAGGTATCTTTATTGCTGAAGATAAGGAATTCAGGGCCGAGAAGGCTGCATAAACAAATCTTGTTACTTTTTCATTAATTTGTTACTCCAAATCCAAATCTCTTGGTCAATTCTTCACAAATAATTGTTTCTTTAAAAAGTATAAAAGTTGCCTTTCTAAGCTACTTACTTGAGTGTCATATTTTTATGAACTCATACATTCAAAATTAAATTTTCTCCTGTTACTGTCTCATGTCAATTTAAGTATTAGATCAACCAAAAAACCTAGCAGGGAATAAGCAAAAAGTTTTCCTTCCCTATAAATATTAGAGTAAAGTAGAAGTTTATAATAGAAATCCTGAAGAGCTTCAGCCTATGTAGCACTAATAAGAAGCAACATTAATCCTATTAGGCAAATTCTCTCAAGATTCCTGAATCAGGTCAAATAAAGGATGTTACTCCTGAGAACTGCATTTTTTTTTCACTTCCTATATGGACTGGTTAATAAAGTGGTGAGAAAGAAGTAAATCCAATTCTTATCCTCTCTTGGCTATTTATTAGAACCTAAAAACCTCAAATTTCACTTTTAAGCAGGAGATTTTAGTATACCTTCTGCTGTGGACAGTTTGGAGTTTTGTCTTCTAGCAGCTATTTTTCCCTTTTCTGGTAAGAATATTCTGATTTTCCTTTGGGGAACCACTCCCTTCCCTAGTCTTTTTTCATATGGTTCAGGTGAAATTCACCCCACCTTCAATACTGAGGAGTGGGTACATAGCCAAGACCTGGTCAGTTAGCATAATCCACCTGACTGTTCACAGTAAATGATTCAAGGATTCAAGGATGGAATAGAACTCAAAATAGGCCAGTCAGAGCTAACAGACATCAGCCCAAGACTTCTGTTAGAATTCCAGAGAAATTGGTACTCTCCTTCCACTGATTTTGTTAATCTAGAAGAGCACGCAAGTCAAGAGAATATTTACCATCACTTAAGGAGAATCTAATGGAGAAAAACAACCGAGAAGAAAGCAGGACTAAGGAAAACAGATTCTTCAGCACTGAGTATATAACTCTAGTCATACCTGAACTCAAATACCCCTGGACTTTAAGTATATGACATTTATTAATTTTTTTTAAATTTGTATTTATTTATGATAGTCACAGAGAGATAGAGAGAGAGGCAGAGACACAGGCAGAGGGAGAAGCAGGCTCCATGCACCGGGAGCCCGACGTGGGATTCGATCCCGGGTCTCCAGGATCGCGCCCTGGGCCAAAGGCAGGCACAAAAACCGCTGCGCCACCCAGGGATCCCTAAGTATATGACATTTAAACATGAATGCACACACAACACATCTGTGCAATCACTTTTTTTTTTCTGCATATTCTAGGTTAATTTGGTTTTCTCTCTCTTGAAACAAAAATTTTCCTTCTAAATTATATGGGTTAAAAATCATTAAGATTAAAGGGGTGCCTGAGTGGCTCAGGTGGTTAAGCATCTGCCTTCAGCTCAGGTCATGATCCCTGGGTCTTGGGATCCAGCCCCACACAGCATCAGACTACCTGCTCAGCAGGGTGTCTGCTTTTTCCTCTGCCCCTCACCCTGCTCATGCTCTCTCTCTCTCAAGTACATAAAAAATCATTAAAATTATGGCACAAAAAATAGGACATCTTGTTTTAGGGAAAGGAAAAAAAAACATCTTAGGGCTCTGTTAGACTGACAAAAGATAGATCAACAAGAAGAAAATAAACAGAAGTTTATTAACACGTGCATTGTGCATATACACAGGAGAGCCACAGAAACCCACAACCTTAGTAAATGACAGTACTATATCAAGACATTGAGTCAATCTCAGAATTCTAGATACAGAACAAAGCCCACAAGTGGAGCTAAACACAACCTTCTCCTTCTCTGGCCCTTTAATATAGAGTCTAACATCCCTCTGGCTCCTACTCTCCATCTCCCTCCCAAATCAACTACGAGGGAGTTATCTCAATGCTTTCTATTTTCCCTTCTTCAAATCCATTTCTTACTTGATATTTCTTAATTTTGACTTGTTTTTCAGGTCATCACTTCAATTTTCAAATGATTTACAGTCTTTAGAATTCTCATTTAGAAAGTATTTGGATCTATTAATCACTACTCCTGTGTCTTCACTTTATCTTTACTTCATGCAGCCTTAAAAGAGAGCTGGTGAACTTTATACTCATTATGCGTATTCCTACCCTAAATGCCTTTAACCTTTTACTAATATCTGAACATATTTGAGTAGGAGAACTTGAGAAATAACAGCTAGAGTCTTTATAGCATGATACAGATTTACAACATTTCTTGAAGTGTGGTCCTCCCTCCTGAATCAGAATAATTTAAAAAGCCTGTGTTTTGTTTGTTTGTTTTAAAAAGCAGATTCCTAGAATTCACAGGAGACATATCAGGTCTGACCCTCTGGAAGTAAGGCCCAGGAATCTGCAAATCAAACAAGCAGGATGTGATTCTGATGCATTCTAAAGCCTAAGAACCAAGGGCCTGTCAAAAAAAAAAAAAAAAAAAAAAAAAAAAAACTAATGAAATAATCCTTTAGTTGAAGAATCAAGCAATTGGCATGTATCAATCAGAATAAGTTATGCTATGGTGACAACTGATATTTATATCCTAGAGATTTGAAACAAAACTTTATTCTTTGCTCACATTATATATCCAGCTGGCACTGATGACGGCATAGGTGAAGGTGGGGAAGGAGCTCTGTTCTATAGCTTCTCACTAGTACCCAGGATTATGGAAGCTCCATCTGGAACATTCCTAGTTGTGGCAACACAGGCAAAAGAACGCTAGAGGTCTTCCACTATCAATGAAATGCTCTGATTAGAAATGACACACTTTACTTCTACCCATGCCTCGTTGGCCAATATTGGTTTCATGGTCCTACTGAACTGCAAAACAAGTTGGAAAATGCAAACCTTTCACATACCCAAATGGTGAAAAGAACTAGATATAAGTGAGCTAAGCACTGGAAATAGCTCCCATAAGAAAGCATCTAATTTTGAAATATGAAAAGTAACAGAGAAGTTGAGATACTTTCACAAATCCATACTGAAGTCAATATAGGACACTCCTCTCTAAGTTCTCTCCAGCAGTTTTAAGAAAGTGAACATACCACCCTTCCTATTTCAGTAGAGTTTCGCTAAAGTGCCAGTTATCACAAAGGACAGACAGAACTGGAATTTAAATGTCATACTTTCCGAAGCAGATTGCCTACTGTATAAATAAAGAAAAGAAACCAGTTTGTAGTCTTTTCTCTGAATTAATCATCAAAGAAATATATTACATATATGTGTCCTGCTCAGTGTACTTGTCTGGGGCTTCAATCAAACTATTTTTTGAGCAGCAAAAGGATGCTCAAGCACCAAAAGTGTGTCCAAAAGGATGCCAGGCACCTTCTAATTGCATCAATAGAGGTCTGTCTTCCCACTGGTCAATTCACTGAGTCCTCTGGAGAGAAAATATGTTACTTCTCTTGCTATTCATTCCCCCTTGCCATTTTGATGGGCTCTTGTCTGGACGCCTTCTCCCAGACACAGCTATCAGTGTCTCATACCTGCCATAGCACCATGTAACCGCAAAACCACTTCCCAGCTCTCTGAAAAGGATAGGTCAGAGTTGAGTGTCTCCAGTTTAGGAGAGTTGTGTGGGGGCAGAATTGGGAATATATTTGCTTAATACAAAAAGAGGGACCCATGGGGTGTACTTGTGACCCTCTGCCATCAGCACTCTTTCCATATACTCTCGGGGATAGATGAGAGACTCAGGCAGATAACAGCTTTGACAAGGAAACAAATTGCAAGTGGCTAACTTCTAGTTCCATATAGGATAAGGTCAAGAGATAATCATTGCAGGTTGCAAAGGGCAAAATAACAGATTTGGCTCTTTCATATCTACATATTTTTTAAAAAGATGAAAAATATTCATTTTTTCAGTGATTACAAGTAAAAGTTCTTATTTTATCTAATTATAGTTATTATCCTTTTATTTTGAGCACAAACACATCTCTGTCAGAAATGGTTTGCTGGTTCAATCTAAGCTTAGTCCTTACCCTGCAAGACCTCATGTTTTTCATTATTGTGTCAAACAGCTTTTGATGGAAAAGTTGACATTAAGTACCACTCTAGTAATGTCAGAAGTATCAAAATTACCCATATGATTTCATTTCAGGTAAATGACTATCTACAATCTCTAAAGTTGCTATCCTGATAGTCATTTCTAAATGTATGATTTTAGCATTATCCCATTATGTTTGTCATCATGATATTATTTCTTATTATCAATATAAGTTTCTATGATTTGGATCCTAGCACATTTCCACACCAAAGTCAAGCCTTGCTATTATACTGTCCTTGAGAGCCATGACAAGCAATAGTGCTTTAGCTATGGTGTTCTCAAGATTTCCTCAAAGGATCCCCTTGCAATAAAGTCCTTATATGCAAATCCTCATGCCTTCCCACAGGACTCTTGCAGCAAGGCTCCAGTATATTTAAACTAAGCATGCAACATGTGCTACACTTCCTATTACTTCTGAGACCATTTGTCTTATTTCCTTTCTAATATGCTTTGTGCCTGCTTGTCATTGTATTAGAGACTACTACTTAAGTGAAAATGGAGAAAAAATACACCAAAGCATTTGTATTGATTTATTTTGATCTGGGTCCTCAATCAAACTGCAGGTCTAACGTTTGCCTTTCAATATGTTTTTTTCATCTCCGTTTTTTCTCCTCTATCCCTGCTCTATGAATCCAGGGTCCTTATGTTCCTTTTCCATTTAAAAGGTCATTACCTACTCTGTGTATTTCATAAACTGAGGAGTCAGCAACATCTCTCAAAATAGTTTCATTTACCTTTCAATTAAATTTAGACACGAGATAAACTTTATTATGACTTGGACCTGAAACCACCATGGGACCTGGAAACAAACTTTCAAATTTCTTTTTGCTCTGATATCTATATTGGCTCCAACTGAAAGGGCTAAATTTAATTTTTCTCAAGGAAACAACAATTTTTTTCACCAAGTTTTATTCTTAAAGCCTTTGAAAGTTTTTAATAGATTTATGTCAGGGGGAAGAGGGGATGGGATAGTGGTTAATTATCAAAATCAAAAGAAAATTAAGTGCTTTTCTTAAAATTGTATATACCTTCCCCCTATACCCATCTCTAATGTGGGAAAGGAAGACTTTGGAGCAAAATAACAGAATGTTAAAGCTGGGTAAGACCTTCATGACCATCCAGACAGGTCTCATTTGGCAGACGAGGAAACTGAGGTTCATAATGGATTGGCACATTAATAGTAATAAAAACCAAAGAAACAAAGTGAATATTGAACACTTATTGTTAGCTAAACAGTTCGCCTACATTATCTCACTGAGCTTCACAACAGCCATTAGAGGCAAATCCTATTAAGGATGTCATTTTAAAGATGGAAAAACTGAGGCATAAATGAGTTCTCCAAGGTTGCATGGCTAGTAAGTCAGTGGTAGTATCAGGGCTCTAATTGTAGAACCATGGCCCTAACTTCCAGTCCCTGACACTGCCTGCCAGCTCTCTGATGGTCCTCAAACTATAACCCCCTTCTTCCTTCATTTAAAATTAGTTTAAGGAGTATGTTTCCAGCCTTCAACACCAGGGTCTATGAGACCGAAACTATTTTCAAATCAATACTAAGATTGATTGACAAATAATGTCTTTTGTACTCACATTCTTTCACAATTGTACATTAGAGCATTCTAGAACTAATTTAATGTGTAAGACTGCACTCTGAGTTTAGAAGCCAATCTGAGAATACAACTGCCTTCTATTAAGCCAGATATTAAAGAGAGTTGGGAAAAAATTAGAACAATGTTACTCTTCTTATTTGGTTTTGAAAAATGTGATTTTTTAATTAAAATTTTATTTATGTAATAAGTAATGAATTTGTTTGTGCTAATTTAAGTGAATTAATAAATATTTTAATTTCTAAGAAGGTAAATCTCAACAGATACAACAAATAAATAAAAGCTCTATGGCGCCCTCAATAATTTTTCAGAGTGTAGATATATACAGAATTTTCCTTCCAAATGCAACTGAGACATTCCTCTCAAGTGCACATGGAACTTTCTCCAGAATAGACCACATACTGGGTCACAAATAAGGTCTCAAAAAAAAAAAATCAGGTCTCAACCGTTACCTAAAGATTGGGATTGTCCCTGCATATTTTCAGACCACAATGCTTTGAAACTAGAACTCAGCCACAAGAAGAAATTTGGAAGAAATTCAAACACATGGAGGTTAAAGACCATCCTGCTAAAAGAGGAAAGGGTCAACCAGGAGATTAGAGAAGAATTAAAAAGATTCATGGAAACTAATGAAAATGAATATACAACTGTTCAAAATCTTGGTATACAGCAAAAGCAGTCCTAAGAGGAAAATACATCACAATAAAAGCATCCCTCAAAAAATTGGAAAAAAAAACTCAAATACACAAGCTAACCCCACACCAAAAAAAGCTGGAGAAAGGATAGCAAATAAAGCCTACACTAAGCAGAAGAAGATAAAAAATATTTGAGCAGAACTCAATGAAATAGAGACCAGAAGAACTGTGGAACAGATCAACAAACCAGGAGTTGGTTCTTTGAAAGAATCAGTAAGATAGATAAACCATTAGCCAGCCTTATTAAAAAGAAAAAAAAAAAGATTCAAATTAATAAACTCATGAATGAAAGAGAAGAGATCACAACGAATACCAAGGAAATACAAAGGATTTTAAAAACATATTATGAGCAGCTATCCACCAATAAATTAGGCAATCGAGAAGAAATGGATGTATTTCTGGAAAACCAGAGATTACCAAAACTGGAACACAAAGAAATAGAAAACTTGAACAGGCTAATAACCAACGAGGAGGGATCCCTGGGTGGCGCAGCGGTTTGGCGCCTGCCTTTGGCCCAGGGCGCGATCCTGGAGACTCGGGATCGAATCCCACATCGGGCTCCCGGTGCATGGAGCCTTCTTCTCCCTCTGCCTGTGTCTCTGCCCCTCTCTCTCTCTCTCTCTCTGTGACTATCATAAATAAATAAAAATTAAAAATATATATATAAAAAAAAAGAAAAAAAATAAAATTGAAAAAAAAAAATAACCAACGAGGAAATTGAAGCAGTCATCAAAAATCTCCCAAGACACAAAAGTCCAGGACCAGGTGGCCTGCCAGGGGAATTCTATCAAATGTTTAAAGAAGAAATAATACCTATTCAACTAAAGCTGTTCTGAAAGATAGAAAGAGATGGAATACTTCCAAACTCATTTTATGAGGCCAGCTAACTTAATTCCAAAACCAAAGACCCCACCAAAAAGGAGAATTATTGAACAATATCCCTAATGAACACAGATGCAAAAATTCTCAACAATGAACACAGATGCAAAAATTCTCAACAAGTTCCTAGCCAATAGGATCTAACAGTACATTAAGAAGATTATTCACCATGACCAAGTGGGATTTATCCCCAGGATACAGGGTTGGTTCAACACTCATAAAACAATCAACATGATAGGTCATATCAACAAGAGAAAAAAACAAGAACCATATGATCCTCTCAATAGATGCAGAGAAAGCATTTGACAAAATACAGCATCCATTCCTGACCAAAACTCTTCAGAGTGTAGGGATAGAGGGAGCATTCCTCAGCATCTTAAAAGCCATCTACGAAAAGCCCACAGCAAATATCATTCTCACTGGGGAAAAACTAAGAGCCATTCCTCTAAGATCAGGAACACGACAGGATATCCACTCTCACCACTGCTATTTAACATAGTACTAGAAGTCCTAGCCTCAGCAATCAGACAACAAAAAGAAATAAAAGGCATTCGAATTGGCAAAGAAGAAGTCAAACTCTCCTTCTTTGTAGATGACATGATACTGTATGTAAAAAACCTGAAAGACTCCACCCCAAGATTGCTAGAACTCATACAGCAATTCGGCAATGTGGCAGGATACAAAATCAATGCCCAGAAATCAGTGGCATTTCTCTACACTAACAATGAAACTGAAGAAAGATAAATTAAGGAGTCAATCCCATTTATAATTGCACCCAATCCCATTTAAATAAGATACCCGGGAAGAAACCTAACCAAAGGGGTAAAGGATCTATACCCTAAAAACTACAGAACACTTCTGAAAGAAATTGAGAAAGACACAAAGAGATGGAAAAATATTCCATGCTCATGGATTGGAAGAATTAATATTGTGAAAATGTCAATGGTACCCAGGGCAATTTATACATTCAATGCAATCCCTATCAAAATACCATGGACTTTCTTCAGACAGTTGGAATAAATCATCTTAAGATTTGTGTGGAATCAGAAAAGACCCCAAATAGCCAGAGGAATATTGAAAAAGAAAACCAGAGCTGGGGGGAAATCACAATGCCAGATTTCAGGTTGTACTACAAAACTGTGGTCATTAAGACAGTGTGGTACTGGCAGAAAAACAGACACATAGATCAATGGAACAGAAGAGAGAACACAGAAATGGGCCCTCAACTCCATGGTCAACTAATATTTGACAAAGCAGGAAAGACTATCCACTGGAAAAAGGACAGTCTTTTCAATAAATGGTGCTGGGAAATTTGGACATCCACATGCAGTAGAATGAAACTAGACCATTCTCTTAAACCATACAAAAACTCAAAATGGATGAAAGTTCTAAATGAGAGACAAGAATCCATCAAAATCCTAAAAGAAAACACAGGCAACACTCTTTTTGAACTTGGCCACAGCAACTTGCAAGATATATCTATGAAGTCAAGGGAAACAAAAGCAAAAATGAACTGTTGGGACTTAATCGGGATAAGAAGCTTCTGCACAGCAAAAGAAACAGTCCTACAGAAAGACAACCTATGGAATGGGAGAAGATATTTACAAATGCCGTATCAGATAAAGGGCTAGTATCCAAGATCTATAAAGAACTTATTAAACTCAACACCAAAGAAACAAACAATCCAATCATGAAATGGGCAAAAGACATGAACAGAAATTTCACCAAAGAAGACATAGATATGGCCAACAAGCACATGAGAAAATACTCTGCATCACTTGCCATCAGGGAAATACAAATCAAAACCACAATAAGATCCCACCTCACACCAGTGAGAATGGGGAAAATCAACAAGACAGGAAACCACAAATGTTGGAGAGGATGCGGAGAAAGGGGAACCCTCTTGCACTGTTGGTGGGAATGTGAACTGGTGCAGCCACTCCAGAAAACTGTGTGGAGGTTCCTCAAAGAGTTAAAAATAGAGCTACCCTATGACCCAGCAATTGCACTACTGGGGATTTACCCCAAAGATACAGATTCAGTGAAATGGCAGGACACCCACACCCCAATGTTTATAGCAGCAATGTCCACAATAGCCAAACTGTGGAAGGAGCCTCAGTGTCCATCGACAGATGAATGGATAAAGAAGATGTGGTTTATGTATACAATGGAATATTCCTCAGCCATTAGAAACGACGAATACCCACCATTTGTTTCAATGTGGATGGAACTAGAGGGTGTTGTGCTGAGTGAAGTAAGACAATCAGAGAAGGACAATCATTATATGGTTTCACTCATACGGGGAATATAATAAATAGTGAAAGGGATTATAGGGGAAAGGAGAGAAAATGAGTGGGAAAAATCAGAAAGAGAGAAAATATGAGAGACTCCCAAATCTGGGAAATGAACAAGGGGTAGTGGAAGGGGAGGCGCGTGGGGGGATGGGGTGGCTGGGTGATGGGCACTGAGGTGGGCACTTGATGGGATGAGCACTTGGTGTTATCCTGTATGTTGACAAATTGAACACCAATAAAAAATAAATTTATTTAAAATATATATATACATATAAAATGATTTTAAGACTGTAAATGGGTCCTAAGGATAAAAAGGTTTGAGAACCACTATTTCAGAAAATTTGCTAATAACCTTAGTTCCAATGGAGTCTAAAGTATCTCCCTCTTTTTCTCTCTCTCTTTCTCTCTCCCTAGCACCAGCTGAAAGAATAACAAGTTGAGCCTTCAACAATCCTGATACCAAAGGACAAGGAAAAGGTAAAGAGCACAAAGAAATCCAGATGGGTATGAATAATGTCACCACCTTCCCCATACAGAGGTATGGGTCATTCCACCTATGTGTTTATGTGTGGGATCAGGGAGGGGGAAGACGAGAGAGAAAGGGATGTTCTCATTTCTAGAACCCCTAAGAACTTCTAAAAATTAGGTGGTAAGATCTACAAGAAGAAGGTCCATGATTTTTTCCTATCTTTGGGTTTTCTCCTATATTGGTGATTATAAACATTCTTCACAGGGTTAACTCTTGAAAATGCTTAATGCATTTGCCATCCTAATATTGAATTGACATAGGATGCCTAGTCTTATTTGTTCCCTATTTCTCTTTATCCATACACATCCAATACATATCTATGCATCACTTTCCTCAATTGGGATAGACTGCCTGACTCTGATTTCTGATTAAAAGAAAAGAGAGTAACTGTAGCTAAGGGGAACTTCCCCTTCTCCTGTGTACTGTGCTCTAAACTGTCATGGACACATATTGGTACAAGCCAGAGTATACAGAAATGTGCACCTGGAGCTCTTTTCCATAACTCAAAAAGAATTGTAATTAGCTGACTATTTTTTATATACATTAGGTTTAGGCCTGTTACACCCTTATGTTTACTTGGGGAGTTCCATTTGCAAATACTGGCATCACGGGGATAAAGTCACCAATTCTGTAGTCTTTCCATAATTCTTTCCCTAATCTCTTTTATAATATATCCTTTCACGTTTTGTCAGAATAATTATGGGTAGGTATCTGCAGAAGGTGAATACTGATAGCATCAATATCAAGTGATCACTTTGTGCCATGTCCTGTGCCAGGTGCTTGACATGAATTATCTCATTCATGCTAATTACATAAGGTAGCTATTACAATTATGGAAATATAAGCTTAGAGAGTAAAGCCACTTACCCAAGTTCACCTACCTGGCTACTGACAGAGCCAGAGGGATCTAATTCATTAATTAATAAGCACTCACAAGGAGCAGATTTTAATGCATGTTTTCAGGGGAGTACCAATGCAAAAGATAGAATTAAGGCAGCATCAACCTTGAAAAGCAGCTACCTAGTGATGACCATGATTCTTGGAAACTTTGCCAAAAGCATCAGTGATAAATTTCTGATTGCATTTTCTCCTTAGTGGATTTTTGTGTGTTTCTGCCCATTTTTCACTAGCACTGCTATATACTTCTTGATTAGAACAGCACCAGATACTGTAATATCACTTTAAGTTCCACTCTATGCTCTTTCCTCAGCCTTAATTCAATGGAAGAATGATTTACTAGCACATGAAGCATGTGCTCCTGTATATCAATGCCACCCTCACCAGCTCCCAAAAAGATTTAGTAGACACTATATATTAGAATAGCAATTATCACATAATGTCAGAACATTAAGCATTTTACATTTTCCAAATGATACATAAATAATTTGAGCCCTGTGTGTACATAGCCCTTATAAATCAAACATTTAATTTTCAAACAGTTTTGAAAGCTATAAAGGCATCTCTTCTTAACTTTAAAATAGCCCATGGGCTTTCCTTCCATGCCTTGATTTATCCCTCCATGGAAACACTAATTCCTGATTCACAAACAACTGTGAAAGTACCCTAAATTTTTAATAAATTAGATTTATTTTAAATCACACCCTAAAACCAGAAGCACCAAACATTATTAAAGCACAGAAATTATTTATGAACACAAAAAAATGAATTGGCTTTCCAGGCAAACAGAAGAGGTGCTAGGATGGTTTGTAGTCAACTGCATAAAATTGGATAATGACTATTGGTAATAAACTTCATTTCACGGACATAGTCCCTCAAGTTAAAATGTAATTAAAACAAAATGAAACAAACAAAACATGATTCTTAGTAGTGCCAAAATAAAGAAATGGATGATTAAAATTATACTTTTTAATACCAAGAAAGCCATGGAGGTTAGAGTTTTTCATTTTATCTGCTTACTCTGATACTCAGAAGAGAAGCTCCTCATCAGGTGTCTGGCTTACAATCAGTGTTGATGTAACTGTGGTCATTAATCTTTCTTCAAATGACACATATGTCCAGACAGGAATGAATTGAGAATTGTTTTAAAAAGAGAGAGAGAAAGGTTAATTCAAATGACTTCTATCTTGTAACCAAAAGTCAGATTAATCAACATATTTGACCAAGAAGAAAGTAAGTAAATGTTGAATCAGATGTTGTCTTAAAAGACCACTAAATACAACTCTAAAGAGTTTTTTTCCCTAAATTGGTAAGGTCAAATAAGGACAATGTCACAAATGTCAAAATAAAAATCACCCCACACCCCACATCCACTTTAGTAGTCCAGATTTAAATAAATTAATTTACTTAAATAATTTCACATTTCACAACCTGAGTAAGATGTGTACTCAAGACAAACTACTTTTAAAACTAACCTGAACAAATAAAACACGAGACTCCAGGACCAAGGAGTCCATCAACCAGGATTGCTTCAACTTGAAAAGAAAATTACTTCAAATTTTCAAATATTGGTTTAAAGGATTTCAGTTGACACAGATTGTGACCTCCCAAACTAACCCTGGGATAAGTATTCTGTAACTCTCCCATTCACCATCAGCTCATAATTAATGACAGTTAAGGAGGAAAACATCTCCATCCCCATGAGCAATCAAGTGTTGCCCTGACCATTCAGGAAAGATTTTAATTCCACATCAGCTTTCTTTGAGTGCCAAATCCATTCAAAAATTTGATAAACATTTATTACACACTATGATCCAGGAACAATAAATACAGAACATCATATAAAATGTCACGTAAAACACAAAGAAGCATGGTATCTTGTCTCAAGTTGGTTTAAAATTTAAAGTAGAGAAGCAGAATATGGGAAAAATAATAATTAAATATGTAAGTAACAGAGGTGCCTGGACAGCTCAGTCAGTTAAGCATCTGACTCTTGATTGCAGTTCAGGTCATGATCTCAGGGTCCCTGGGATGGACCCTGCCATCAGGCTCTGCACTCAGTAGGGTCTGCTTCTCCCTCTCTCTCTCTGCCCCTCTTCCCATGATCTGTCTCTCTCTCTCTCTCTCTCTAATAAATAAATCTTTAAAAAATGAAATCAGTAGCTTATGGCAGGCATAGAACATGCCACGAAGCAGTAAACAATTATCAAATCAGGATTATGTATGGTATACCAGTCAGGGTCCAGTCAGGCACACAGAGAACACTCTAGGTATTTCAACAGTGATAAGTTAATATAAGAGATTTGTGTTAGAGGATGGTTAAAACAAAAAGGGAAAGCTGATGAAATACAGAGCTAGTAACTGCAGGACAGCTACCATTCCTAGGACTGAGGAATAAAAGGAAGCAGTCAGAATATCAGATATAAGACCTAGGAACTTGGAGGAGAGGACCAATCAACTGGAGACCCAGACCTCTAAATGGGGGGGGGGGAGGGGGGGCACTATCTGCCAGTGCTGGTAATAGGAACTCAGAGGGATGGCCTGGTGGAGCTATGATAGAGATTCCCAAGGAAAGATACTGTCCAAATGGAACTGGTCCTCTGAGGGGCCACAGTATAGGTAGCTGAGCTGGAAACTAGAACTAGCTACTGCTTTCAGAGTAACAACCATTGCTGAGGACCAGGCAAGTTTAGAGTAAGCAAACAGAAAGAAGCAAGTCCATACCATCCCACTCTTATCTTCCAGTCTCCCTGTATTGTGTCCTATTGGTGGAATCTGAAAGAAGATCAGCTATAAAAGAGAAATCTAGTTTGTAGGATGCCAGCCTCAGTATCACAAAGCAGGATACAGAAGGGTTGGTGTGGAGCTGAGAAAAAATATCTTCATAATCAACACAAATGGCTAGAGTAGAGATAATGGATAGAATACAACAGGCTGAGTTAACTGAAAAAGATCTCATGGAGTTGATGGCTATAATATGAGTCTTGAAATAAGAAAGGTGGGAAGTAATGAGAACAGGCACAGTAAGGAAAAATCACAAAACATATTTGGGCAACTGAACCATTTGGCTACAACTAGTTTCCATTTAATGTATAAATAGGTATTCATTTTCTTCCCTAAAATTTCAATTATTGATTTATTTTGGGATGCTCTCTCAGCAAATCAACATTAATTAGTAAGTGTTTATTATGGGGTTTTGGGCCTCTATAGAAAAGGAGAGAAGAGGGTATAAGAAGATGCTTATAACTCTCAATGACAGAAAAGATTTGAGATAAATGGATATTATAAAAAATGGCATATACCTGGTGGACTGTATTTTCTAAAATTACTACAATATATCGCATCCCACATGCTCTTATACTTATCAACATGACCTTAACGTATCCACATTAAGAGGTGGAATCTATTTCTCTACACTCTTAAACCTGGCTGGGCCTGTTGACTAGCTTAACAACAGAATATGACAGAAATGATACTATGTCAGTTCCAACCATAACCCTTAGCTTCCTGACATCTTCTGCTTCCTACCTCTTAGAAGCCAGTCACCATGTAAGAATAGCAATCACCACGAAACCACTCTTCCATGAAGCCCAAACTATATTGGAGAGACCTTGGAAGGTGAGATGCCATGTAGAAAGAAAAAGAAGCTAAGAAGTACCAGACATGTGGGTGAAGAAGCTGTCCAGGAAGCAGATCTTTCCCCAGTCATGAGATGATATGCCCAGTTAAGCCATTCCAAAATTCCATGATTCCCACAAAATCATAAGCTAAATAAAATCAATGTTTTAAGCCTCTAAAGTTTGGTGTGGTTTCACAGCAATAGAAAGCCAAACAATGACCAAGTGATAAATGGTAGAAACAGTAAATTACTTCCTATATCTAATCTATCTACTATCTATCTATCTATCTTAAAATATAATCACTAATTTGTAACAGACAAAAAAAGATTTTCCCTTTTCAAAAGCAGCCTTTATATTATAAAAAATATTATAACCATGGTTGTAATAGTTGACAAGGAATTATTAAGTTTATGTTTTAAAGATTTTATTTATTTATTTATTTATTTATTTATTTATTTATTTATTTATTTATTTATTTATTTAAGACACAGCACACTTAAGAGACAGCACAAGCAGTACAGAGGGAGAAGCAAACTTCCCATTGAGCAGGGAGTCCAATATGGGGCTCAAAGGCAGCCATACTGAACTGAGCCAAAGGCAGCCTCTTAACCAACTGAGCCACCCAGGTGTCCCAGAATTATTCAGTTTAAATATAGAAATGATACAACTCTATATTCAAAGTTATAGGAAAAGACTTCTTTCTGGTGGAAAAGACACTCATCAGGGCAACTTTGTAGTTTTCTTCCTTTCTAATTTGATCATAATATATAGGAAATAGGGAGCCGAGAAGAACCTAGGAGGGATCCAGTGGTCAGGACCAGGCAAGCTGAAGGCCATGTTTTCCTTTTCTTATAACAGTCTAAGCAAGGTGAACAGACAGTTTGTATCATTTGTACCTATCACAGAAAGAAACAAGGCCTGCGGCATCCCCTTGGAAGGATTTTAACAACAACCTGGCCTGAAGTCTGGATCAGGCAGCAAGCTCCAAAGAAACTGTCTTTAAGAAGAAATTTGACAGAAAATATCTTCTATTCATGCCTCAGAGAATCACAGGGTTATAGTGACCGAAATGTGATAATAATTAAGGATAATACACTGCCTAATTACATCTAGGTGTTTTTTAAGTATGCCTTAAAATGTAACTTATTAAAAGACAATATGCACGTGATTAAGACCATAGTTCTAGAACCCAGTGGCCCAGATTCGAATTCCAGGTATGCCACTTGATAACTCAGGACTTTGGGCATAATAACCATCCTACTTTCTAGAGCTCTGTTGGCCAATATGGTACCAGCAGCTACATGTGGCTATTGATCACTAGAAATGTGGCTATTCTGAGTAACAATGTTCTGTAAATATCAAATACATACTGGGATTCAAAAATGTAATACCAAAAAAAGTTATATATCTTACTAATATTTTTTATATTGATTACATGTTAAAATTTTATTTTAAATGTATAAAGTTAAATAAAATATACTATAAAATTAATTTCACTTTTTTTTTTTTTTTACTTTTTAAAATGTAGCTACCATAAAATTTGAAATGCCATACATGGTTCACATCATATTTCTGTTGGACAATGCCTGCTTTACAGAGATAGTAACTTTTAGGACTGCTGTAAGGATTAAATGAAATTATCCAAGTTAAACAATTAGAACAGTGTTTGACATGTAGAAAGTTTTCCATTCAATCATCTACTCACTCATTCATCCATTCATCCACTCATCCATCCATTCATCTAGTCATTCATTCAACAAACCTACTGAACAACTACTATATGCTAAGTACTTTTCTAGGTATTTGGATTAAAGTATTAAGAACAGCCCCCCCCCCAAAAAAAAAGTGTCTACCTCAATGGTAGTGGCAATTGCTTATTTAAATTCAATTATTATTCATAGAAGCTAATATCTATGTTCAGTGAGTCTAATAAAAGTCAATCTAATGCCTATTGTTCTTGGGTATCATTTAGGGGAAATGGATGCTACTATCCTTTGTTGTTAACTTTCCTGGTGGAGAACCCAGCTATTGGAAACATAAAATCATAAGAAGGTATATTTACCTGGGGACAGCAGGAGGTCCAACCACAGTAAAGACACTAAACTCTGACCTTGCAAAGCCCAAACTAGAAAGAGATTACAAATGCCAAGAGAAGTTCAGAGAAGTGATAGGAAAAGAAATCAAGAAAGAGATGGACTTAATGTTAGGTCCTACAGGATGCCTACAACTAACATGGTACTGAGAGAGGACCTATATTTCAGGTATTCTACGATTTATAATAGAATGGTATTCAGAATAGGCTCAGTATTTCCAGGTTTTATCTGTGGGTCATAAGTATATGTGTTTGGGAAATTGAGTTTTCCTGTCAGATGCTAGCTGGCACCTGGAAGACAGTCTGCAGCATGACTGGGAAGACAAATAACCAAGCCTTACAATAGTGATTCATGCCAGCAGAGTCAACCGCTTTATTAACTTGGATCTCTCCAACTTGCACACTTTAGTCTTTGTTTATACTGGTGCCCCAAATCCCCTCAGGCCCCTTCCCTTCTGTTTTCCACACTGCAATCACAGTAACAGAAATCTATTCATATTACCATCCTAATTACAATCGTTTAATCATTTCCTATTGCTCTCAAAATTAAGACCAAAATCCTTCTCGAGACTTCCAGGGCTCTTGAACATTTCACTGCATGCCTCCCTTGCTCTCTATCTTCCAGCCACCCTCTTTTACTTTCTCAAAAATCATCTTGCTTCCTCCTATCATATAACATTGGCTTATGCTCATCCTTCTGGCATCTCACTCCTCTACCTCAACCAAGGCACTCCTTTCACCTTTCAGTTCAGGTATTATTTCCCCCAGAAAAGCAATTGCCCTCCAGGATACATTTGAATGGCACCTGTCTGTCCCCCAGTGGATTCTATCTCATTGTAATTTACATTCATTGATGGAATTATTCAAGCAATGTCACTTCCCTCTCTACATTGTAGTCTCTGAAGGTAGAAATTTTATCCTTTTGGCTCACCACTTGACTCATCAGCATGTAGCACAGGACCTGGAACATGGTAGGCACTCAATAAGAACTTGTTCATTTCATTTATTCCACAAAAATTTTGTGTGGAGATTAAATAAGTGTATGTAGAGAGAGCTTATAACAAGGCATGATAGATAGTAAGTACTATGCAAGTGACAGTTATTATTACTAGAGTTAGCTGAGCTAGGCACTACTTTTTCATCCATACCTATGACTATAGATTTTGTTCTTCCTTAACTCTTGAGCTTTTTGGTGTGATATTCCAGTCACAGGCCTTTAACACCATCCTTGTACCCAATGGAATATGACGTTTACACACTGTGCCTCCAAATGAATTCACAGGATATCCTCCATTTCATTCACTAATGCTTCAGGTTGGGGAGGGTCAATCTCAGATACCAAAAACATAGTCGGCAGAAGTCAAATAATTCCATTCATCAGGATATAGCACAGAACATGATTTAATATTAAGTACTAGTAATTGCTTTTATAACTATGGTATAGTAGGGAAAAATCTCAGAACTTAAGTACAATAGAAATAAAGAAACAGGTTCAGAGATGTTGCAAGTGATGACAATAATTATAATCATCAACTGAGAACTGGATACAAGCTAAATGTTTATACGTACCATTCCATTTAATCCTATTAATAACTAGGCATTATTACCTCCTCTTATAAATGAAGCTCAAGAACCAAATATTAAAAATAAAGACCCATAAGAAAGGTATACAAATGAATAATAGACATATGAAAAGATACCTGATCTCATTAGTAGTTAGGGAAATTCAAATTAAAACCACAATGACAGTCTGGAAAATGAAGAATAAGAGGATCCTAAGCTCACCTCATCCCATGAACATATAAGACAACAGCTACATTTATGCAACAAATTCTGAAAACTGATCTGAAGACTAGCAAAACAGATCATCCACAGCTAGTCATAGAGAGAGGTCACATATAAAAGGATGGAAGGGCCAGAGATGTAGTTGGGAACCAAACACGTGGCATGGCTAACTATAAATGGGAAAGACATCACAAGCACAAAGAAGCAAGGGAATGAGACCCCATACCTGGTACCCCAGCACTGGGAATCTATGCTGGGAAGTGAATCTCCATAGTGTCTGGCTTTGAAAACCAGCAGGGTTTAATTCCAAGAGAGTTGGATGGCCATGAAAAAGCAAGGCCCACTGCTGAGGATTTACCCCAATGATACAGACGCAATGAAACAGTGGGACACCTGCACCCCGATGTTTCTAGGAGCAATGTCCACAATAGCCAAACTGTGGAAGGAGCCTCGGTGTCCATCGAAAGATGAATGGATAAAGAAGATGTGGTTTATGTATACAATGGAATATTACTCAGCCATTAGAAACGACAAATACCCACCATTTGCTTCGACGTGGATGGAACTGGAGGGTATTATGCTGAGTGAATAAGTCAATTGGAGAAGGACAAACATTATATGGTCTCATTCATTTGGGGAATATAAAAAATAGTGAAAGGGAATAAAGGGGAAAGGAGAAAAAATGAGTGGAAAATATCAGAAAAGGAGACAGAACATGAGAGACTCCTAACTCTGGGAAATGAACTAGGGGTGGTGGAAGGGGAGGTGGGCGGGGGGTGGGGGTGACTGGGTGACAGGCACTGAGGGGGGTACTTGATGGGATGAGCACTGGGTGTTATGCTATATGTTGGCAAATTGAACGCCAATAAAAAATAAATTTATATTAAAAAAAAGAAAAAAAAAAAAAGAAAAAGTAAGGCCCTGTGATGAAAGAGCCAGCATATTAAATACTTGGCCCAAGATATGGGACAGAAGCAGCAGTTTGAAAAGTACCTGGAGTATATGTAAAGGATATTTATTGATTAATTTTAGAACATGTACTGAGGGGACAGTGATCTGCAGGAGACTTCTCCAGGAACAAAATGCTGACAGATGCCATTTTTCTTCCTTTCCCCAGCCTAAAAGCCTGACACTTGAGGGAGCCAGTTCTAATATCCTCCATTCACTTTTCTAGCACTACACACTACATCCAGATGATCCCCTTTGGACTTTCCTCACTGAATCTGAGGCCTCAGCAGGCATCCTACTAAAGTAGCCTCCTCACCCTATCACACCTGGCAGGCAACTCTAGCCAGAACCAGCACCATTCCAAAGTGACTCCTGCTCTGGGGAGTAGGGGAAATAAACCCCCACACCAGTGGGTCACAGTTCCTGCAGCTTAGCCTCTCAGCTGACTGCATAGGGAGCAAGTCCTGACCTTTAGTGTGCCTGCGGCTGAGGCAAAGAGGCTACCTGCAGACACAACTAGGTTGAGTACCAGCCCTACCCACCAGCAAGCCCATGAGCTACAACTAGGTCTCTCAATAGCATGAAAGCAAACCCTGCCCAGTATAGTACACAAGGCAAAGTGGATCATTGCCACCAGCTAGATTGAAAGCCACCCAATCCACCAGTGTGCCCATGGAATAACAGCTAAGCCACAACAGTATGAAACAGAGACCACAGCAGTGATATCCCCAAAGCATCTGGTTCTGGTAACCTGCGGGGATGGTACTATAAGGCATCAAAGGATTTCTTCTACACAAGGCCACTTTCAAGACCAGGAGACATACTTGGCCTATCTAATACATAGAAACAAACAGAAGAAGTTAGATAAAGTGAGGAGACAGAGGAACATGACCAAAATGAAGAAACAAGACAAAATCACAGTAAAAGAGCTAAATAAAATAGGTAAGCAATATGCCTGATAAAGAATTCAAAGTAATGGCTGTGAAAATACTTATTAGACCTGAGAAAAGAGTGGATGAACTCAGTGAGAACTACAACAAACATGGAAAATAGAAAAAATAAATAGAGCTCAACAATTCAATAACTGAAATGAAAAATATGCTAGAAGTGATCAACAGTAGATTAAAGAATATAGATGAATGGATTGGCAATCTGGAAAACAGAGTAATGGAAAGAAGCCAAGCTGAATAGCAAAAAAGAATAAAGAATAATAAAAAATGAAAATAGGTTAAGGGAACTAAGCTACATTATTTGCATTACAGGGATCCCAGAAGGAGAAAAGAGAGAGAAAGGGCAAAAAGCTTTTTGAGGAAATAATAGCTGAAAAAAAAGAAAGAGTAGCTGAGGAATGTCTGGGTGGCTTGGCAGTTGAGCATCTGCCTTTGACTCAGGGCATGATCCCAGAGTCCTGGGATCGAGTCCCACATTGGGCTTCCTGAAGGGAGCCTGCCTCTCTCTCTGTGTCTCCACACATCTCTCTCTCTCTCTCTCTCTCTCTCTCTCTCTCATAAATAAAATATTTAAAAAGAAATAGTAGCTGAAACTTCCCTAATCTGGGGAAGGAAACAGATGTCCAGGTCAGAAAGTACAGAGAGCCCTAACAAGATGAACCCAAAGAGGTCTGCACCAAGACATAATAATTAAAATGGAAAAAAAAAAAAAAGGAATGCTAAAAGGAGAATTTTAAAAGTATCAGGAAGAAAAAAAAAACAGTTATATACAAGGGAAATCTCATAAGGCTATCATATGATGTTTCAGCAGGAACTTTGCAAGCCAGAAGGCAGTGGTATGATATATTCAAATGGCTGAAAGGGAAAAAAAGCCTACCAAGAATACTCTATCTACCCAGAAAGGTTATCATTCAGAAGAGAAAAGAGATAAAAGCTCTCCCAGACAAACAAAAGTTAAAGAAGTCCATCACCACTAAACCAGCCTTACAAAAAGTGTTAAAAGGAATTCTTTAAGTGTAAAGAAAAGGCCATAACTAGAAGTAAGAAAATTCTGAAAGGAAAAAAATTCACACGTTAAATATATAGTAATGGTAATAAATTAAGTGACCATCAACTTAATAGACTGCTATACATAGAGGATGTCCTATATGAACACAACAGTAACCAAAAATCAAAAACCTATAAGATACAAAAAGAGAGAGAGAGAGAGAGAGAGAGAGAGAGAGAGAAAGGAATCCAAGCAAACACTAAAGAAAGCCATCAAATCATAAAGAAAGAGAGCAAGAAAAGAAAGGAACAAAATAGAATTAAAAAACAACCTGAAAACAATGAACATAAAACAAGTACACACCTATCAATAATTAAATGTAAATGAACTAAATGCTGCAAGCAAAAGACAAAGGATGAATGAATGGCTTAAAAAAAAAAAAAAGACCCATGTATATATGCTGCTGTCTACAAGAGACTCAATTCATCCCTAAAGAAACATATACACTGAAAGTTAAGGGATGGATATAGAATTCAAATGGAACCAGAAAAAAAAAAAAAAAAAAGCCAAGGTAGCAATACTTCTTTCAGACAAAACACAAAGACCATAGCAAGACAAAGAATGGCATTAATGAGAAAGGAATCGATCCAACAAGAGGAGGTAACAATTTTAAGTATCTCAGTACCCAACACAAAAATACCTACATGCATAAAGCAAATATTAACAGACATGAAGAAAGAAATCAATATTAAGACATTAATAGGGAAATTTAGCACCTCTACTTACATCAGTGGTAGATTATCCAGACAGAAAGTCAACAAGAAAAGAGTGGCTTTGAATGACACATTGGACCAGACGGACCTAACAGATATATACAGAACATTCCATCCTAAAAGAGCAGAACACACATTCTTTTCTAGTGAATGCAGAACATTCTCAAGGTCAGAACACATGTTAGGCCACAAAACAAGTGTCAATAAATTTAAGACTGAAAAATTATCTTTTCTAACCAAAATGTTATGAAATTAGAAATCAATTGAATCAATTAAAAGGGAAAAATTGAAAAAAAAAAAAAACACAGGGAGGCTAAAAAATATGTTACTAAAAAACCAATGGGTTAGTAAAGAAATCAAAAGGAAATGATCAAAAATACACAGAGACTAATGAAAATGAAAACACAGTGGTCCAAAATCTTTAGGACACAGCAAAAGGAGTTCTAAGAGACAAGTTTATAATGATAGAGGTCTGTCTCAAGAAATAAGAGAAATCTCAAATAAGCAACCTGACCTTATACCTAAAGGAGCTAGAAAAAGAACAAATGAAACCCAAAACCAGTAGAAGGAAGGAAATAATAAAGATTACGGTGAAAATAAATGAAAGAGACTCCCCAAAATAGAAAAGATCAGTGAAACCAAGATAAAGTTCTTTGAAAAGATAAACAAAATTTCTAAGCCATGGGCAGCCCCAGTGGCAAAGGGGTTTAGTGCTGCCTTTGGCCCAGGGTGTGATCCTGGAGTCCCTGGATCCAGTCCCACATCAGGCTCCCTGCATGGAGCCTGCTTCTCCCTCTGCCTGTGTCTTGCCTCTCTCTCTCTCTCTCTCTCTCTCTCTCTCTCTCTGTCATGAATAAATAAATAAAATCTTAAAAAAAAATTCTAAACCTTTAGCCAGATTCATCAAGAAAAAAGAAGAGCATTCAAATAAATAAAATCAGAAATGGAGGAGGAGAAATAAGAACTGACACCATAGAAATAAAAACCTTATAAGATTATATTACGAAAAATTATTGGAGTGCCTATAAAAAAATAGATAAATTCCTAGAAAAGATATAATACTCTAAAACTGAATCAGGAAGATATAGAAAATTTGAACGATTACTAGTAACAAAATTGAATAATCAAATTTGAATAATCAAAACTCCCAAAAAACCAAAGTCCAGGACCAGATGGCTTCACAAGTATATTTTACCAAACATTCAAAGCAGAGTTCTCCAACTATTCCAAAAAATAGAAGAGGAAGGAAAATCAAAGACTAAAATCAAAAACAAGTTAATAAAGATGGAAAGAAAAGAGAGCCCTTGTGCAGTTAGTGGGAATGTAAATTGGTGCAGCCACAGTGGAAAATAGCAGAGATTCCTTAAAAAGTTATAAATAGAACTATCATATGATCCAGTAATTCTACTACATTTACCCAAAGAAAAAGAGAACACTAATTCAAAAAGATATATCTACCCCTATGTTTACTGCAGCATTATTTACAATAGCTATAATTTGGAAGCAGCCCAAGTGTATATTGATAAATATATGGATTAAAAAAATGGTATATATACGCATCATAATATTACTTAGCCAGTCATAGAAAGAAGATCTTGCCTAGGGGGTATGCTCCCTACAAGAGATTCAACTCATCCTTAAAGAGACATACAGAGATAACATGAATGGACATGAATGGACCCAACAGGTATTATAAATGGACCTAGTGGGTATTATGCTATGTGAAATATGACAGAGAAAGAAAAATACCATATGGTTTCACTTATATGTAGAATTAAAAAAAAACTATTAAATATAGAGAACAAACTGATGGTTGCCAGAGAAGAGGTGGATAGGAAGATGGGTGGGAAGATAGGTGAACTAGATAATGGAGATTAAGAAGTATGAACTTCCAGTCATAAAGTAAATAAATCAAGGAGATGAAAAGTACAGCATAGGGAATAAAATCAATAATACTGTAATAATGTTACATGGTAACAGATGAGGACTATACTTATGGTGAGCACTCAGTAATATACAGAATTGTCAAATCATTATGTTGTACACATGAAATTAATGTAACACTATGTCAATGACACTTCAATAATAAATAACAATGTTTAGAAAAACAAAAGAAAAAAGCTCAATGAGAGACCATTTCTCATGCACTTAGATGGCTAGAATAAAAAAATTTTACTGGAAATTAAATTTTGGCAAGGATGTAGAGAAATCAGAATCCTCATACACTGCTAGTTGGAATGAAAAATAGTGCAGCCATTCTGGAAAATAGTGTGGCAATTCCTCAAATGATTAAATATAGAGTTACTATATGAGTTACCAGTAATTCCACTCTAAGATAAATGAAAACATATGTCGACACAAAAACTTGCACAAGAATTTTTTAGCAGTGTTACTCATAATAGCCAGAAAATGAAAACCCAAATATCCATCAACTGATGATGAATATAAAAACAAAATGCACTATACAAATGTGCCCTATTGGAATAGGAGGTAGCCATAAAAATGAATAAAGTATTAATACATGCTACAACACAGATAAACCTTGAAAACAGTATGCCACGTGAAGGACGCCAACACAAAAGAGGACATAATTCCGGTCATATGTAATATCTAAAACAAGGAAATCTACAGAGACAGAAAGTAGATTAGTGGTTGCTTGGGTCTGGGGAAAAGATAGGCAGATAAGGATAAGGGGATGACAACTAACGTATATGGGGTTTCTGTTTGAGGTGATGAAGATATTCCAAATCTAATTCATATGATGTGATTCATACATACATTAAAGTTAGAGAAGGTCTGGTCTCACTACAAATCTATGTCTTAAAAAAAATGGGCATCTGAGTGGCTCAGTCAGTTAAGCATCTGTCTTTGGCTTAGGTCATGATCCCAGGGTCCTGGAATCAAGCCCGGCATTGAGCTCCCTGAGAACCAGCTTTTCTCTCTCTCTCTACCACTCCCCCTGCTTGTGCTCTCTTTCACCCTTTTTCTCTCAAATAAATAAAATCTTTAAAAAAGAAAAATGGGTCTTTAAAAAAGGGGGCGGGGGATGCCTGGGTGGCTTAGTGGTTGAGTGGCTGCCTTTGGCCCAGGGTGTGATCCTGGAGTCCCTGGATCCAGTCCCACATCAGGCTCCCTGCATGGAGCCTGCTTCTCTCTCTGCCTATGTCTCTACCTCTCTCTCTCTGTGCCTCTCATGAATAAATAAATAAAATCTTAAAAAAAAAAAAAAAAAAGAAAAGAAAATTGGGACCAATATAAAGAGAATTATGACACAGAGATTTATGACAGCTACAATGTAAGACTCTTGTTTGGATAAATTTAAACAAAGAAATCATTGAAAGGCATCTTTGAAATAACCAGGGGAATCTGAAAATGAATATTAATTGATACATAGAATTATTAATTTTGTTGGATGTGACATGCCATAGTGGTATGCAGAAATAAAAAAGTTATTGGAGATGAATACTTAAATATTTACTCATGAAATAACCTAATGGCTGAATTTACTTTAAAATATCTAGGAAAAAAAAAAAAAAGAAAAAAAAATATCTAGGAAAAATAAAATAAAAAAATAAAATAAAATAAAATAAAATAAAATAAAATAAAATAAAATAAAATATCTAGGAAAAAAATTTTTATGGAGACATGGATGAATTGAAATATATTAATAATTAATGGAACTAGATGATGGATGCATAAAGATTCATTACTCAATTATATCCATTTTTCTGGCTACTTAAAATTCTCTTAAATAACATTTCATTTTTAAAAATCACTTGGAATATTTAAAAATCAGATTTTGGGACCCCCCAACTCAAAATTACTGAATCCAAATCTCAAGCATGAGTCTGGGCACGTGAGATTTTAAGATGCTAGGACTCAAGATACAGTGTCTGCAATCACCCATGGGCAACTTCCTATCCTATTTAGGAAGAAATCCATGCAGTCTATGAACCTTGGCTTCCCAAGCCCCAAAAAACATCATTTATTTACATGAATTATGAATCAGGCCTCTGTTTCCTCAGTTTGATGAATGTTATTCCTGAAGTGGAGAAAGAAAGGAAAAGAAGAAAAAAGAAAGAAAAGAAAAGAAAAAAAGAAAAGAAAGAAAAGAAAAGAAAAAAGAAAAAAGAAAAGAAAAAAGAAGAAAGAAAGAAAGAAAGAAAGAAAGAAAGAAAGAAAGAAAGAAAGAGAAAAAGAAAAAGAAAAAGAAAAAGAAAAGGGAAAAGAAAAAAGAAACAGCAATACCTCTTGCTTTACTCCTAGACTCCACACCCACAACCATCAGTGATGGTAATTAGTCAATTACCTGCCTATCTGCATCCTAAAGGTGATACCACCAGTCCTCTAATCATTGAGAAAAGAAATCAGCAGCAGGAGAGGATAGGCTGGGGAGAAGTTTAGAAGTTAATACAATGGGAGTGGATAGATTTCTGCCCTTAAAAATAGAGTCCAGAGGCAACTCTCACCTCGCTCAGATTCAAATGTCCAAGTAAATGAAATTTCAAATAGAATTCTAAATGCAACTCCAAGCATATGATTTGCAAATTTAATGTGATGCCTACTGCTTTTAATTAGATGAGATGTCCTTTCTGAAATCAGTTACAGACACTTGCCATTTTCAAAATGCCCTCAGGTAACTTCCAACATTTGTGCCCTTCAAGTGAACAGTTAATTTTCACTCTCACATACATAATTCACCCAGGCCATTGCTGGCTGTACCTATCATCCGAAGAGATTTACAGAAGCTTCACCACAGTAAATACACCAGGTCAGCACTGCAAGTTTCCAGAATAGTTTCAGGACAAAAATTGTGTAGATAAAGTGGAGACCTGAAAGGATAAATATGCCCCCAGGTGATATCCAAAAAGGGTAAAACTTGAATGTTTTTGTGTCTTTCCTGATAAATTTTCATCTTTTTGGCTTTACCTCTAAATGGATTATTTTAATCTTAACACTACTTTTAAATTTAAACTTACTCTTTTGACCACCACAGCATGACAAGTGATAACTATTTACTTCATTTAAAAAAAAAAAAAATTTTTATTTTTAATGATTTGACAGTAAGAGGAAAGAAAGCAAAGAAAAAGTGAAGACAACTCCTCATTTTCCAGGAAAGTGAGTGGACAAACCTGGAAGGGGTTCATCACTCTGGGAGCATTAGGCTTTGTCACTTGTGTCCATCAATCCATTTTCATTTATCACCTGAGTCTAAGCCAGGAAGATAAGAAATGCCGATTAGACCTTCCTTTTCCCTAGAAGGCCTCCATGAATCTGAAGGCTCCGTCTTATTCAACAACTATAATTTATCTTCCTTTCTTTTTTTTTTCAGCTCTCTGTTGATATACAAGTATTGATTAACTAGACAGGATGGGAGGAATGGGAGGAGGCAGAGCTTTTCCTGCTAAACATGTGGTTCATTTACTAGATGACAGCTGCTCACTAGCTTCTCAGGGTGAGACCAAGTTGGCAGGACGACCCCATATTTATTGTGAGGCTGGGGAATGCTATTAACATCAAGACTGATTTAGAGGGAGGGTAGGAAGAGGTGCCTTTGTGAGTTTCAGGTAATAGTTTCCCATTGCCTGGAAGGTCAAGACTTAAATCTTTAGCATATCTTACACAGCTGATCACAAGCTGGCTTCTTCCTAGCTTCCTTGCCTTAGTGCCCACCTTTCTGCTACCAAATCTACTCAAATCTGCCCCAAATTCTTACCTCTATGGCTCCATGCACTCCTTTTTTCTACCTGAAATTCTCCCTCAGATAAACCACACATCTTCCAAGGCCCAGTTTCAACATAACTTCTTGAGAGAAAGCTGCACTCAGTCTGTCCTCTTTGTTCTTATAGATTTTTCTGTATGCCTCTATTGAAGCTCACGAGGCTGTTATGTGGGTGTAAATATTAATATGCTAACCTGTTTTAATATGTAAATAGAAATGTTATGTTTTCTTCCCCTCTTTTGCTACAATTGTAGAATGAAAGGAAATATATGCAGAATACAGACGGAAACATGGGACTCAAGAGGACTAGGGAGAAAGGGAAGCAGGTGCAGGAAAGGAGATAGAAAATGATGGGGTCCCTGAGGCCTGAGAACCAATGGAAGCCATGTTGAAACTGAGTCCAAACCCAAGGGCAGCTCAGCTTTCATCTTCAAGGAGAGCTTCCCACCCTCTGCATTCATGGTCTATGCATCTGATCCTCTTCTGTACCAAAGAGGATGCCCCATTTCCCTTCCCTCACCTGTCCTCTGAGTGTACTCATTCTCAACTGCCAACACACCCCATGCCAGCAGATATTACTTGGTTCTCATTCCATCAAACCTCCCCACACTCTAGGAAATCTATAAGGACATCTGGGCACGAGATTCTGAGCACTCAGTGATTGGGGAAACCTCCATTTATCTTAAGGAGTGGGGAAAGTACACTTATTGAGCAAACTAGAATCCTATAAACAGGATCATATAGTTGGTGATAGCCCTGCGTTTATGTCTATCTCCCTAACTTGACTGTAAGCTCAAGGCCCTTGTCCCATTCATCACTGATTTCCCAGGAACATCTGGAATGTAACAAATTTATACTAATTTTAGCTCAATGAATACCTAAAAGAAACCTGCTTGTGTTGTGCCCAAGATTGTGAATCCGAGAAACCACCGAGGAGCAGACACCGATGCAAGCGCACGAGGGTTTATTTGCAAGCTCGAGCTTGGGTCCAAGTATACCCGACACAGCTGAGCAGGGACTTGGACCCTGAGGTGGGTTTCAGCTTAGTTCTTTATAGGCTGGTCTAGGGGACCTCCAGAAGGGGTGGAGGAATTTCTCAAGTTCTGTTTACATTTTGATATGGGGCTTTCAAGGGCATTGAGCTCTGTTCTTATTCTAATATGGGGCTTTCTAGGACATTAAGCTGTAAACTGTTTTCTTCCTGTAACTGAAGTAATGTAAAGTTCAGCTCTTATTCACAGGGGCCTGGGATGGCTGTACTTGTGCTAAGGCTAAACTTGAGGTGGAATGGCCTGGCTTTTTCTCCGCCTCCACACCTGCTTTTCCCCTAAAAATATGCCTTGTATATTTGTAGTAGCTAAAAGTTTTGAAAACTATTCCATTATCACATTTTTAAGTAAACATTTCTTTGAGACCTACTATGTGCAAGTTACTGAGACAGATATAGAAGAAGGGAGAGGTGCTATAGGAATGGATAAATTTAAAAATAATCCTTAATGTGAGGTGATTCAAAATATGAAAGTTATCATTTTTATAGAAACCCACATTCATAAAAAAAAAAAAGAAACCCACATTCATAACCAATATGTTAACAGGTTAACATAATTTAATTTCAATCATTAATACACATCATCATCTTATAATGGGCACTAAAAAAATTAACCACTTACCAGATGTCCCCATACATCCTCCTAGTAGTATCCTAGGCTGTGTTTTGTAGAAAAAGACTTTGACAACCACTAACTCTGGGCTCATAAACACTGAGGAAGAAGTGCTCAACATCAGCATATCATGTATGAGTAAAATACTCTGTTACTTATAATCTTTGTCAGATTGCAGAATTCGTGATTAGAATTTAAATTCCAAAAGGAGAATTTATAAAGCCTTCTGCTGATTTTATACAAGCACAGGATTGAACTCTGTTATCCGGCAATTCAAAACAACTAGCATGTCAAGCTGTGATATTAGGAGTGATGGAACAAGTCAAATATATAGGTAAGTAATGAGTCTATGGCTGAAATTTAAAAGCAGGGTTCAGGCAGTCCCAATGGCTCAGCGGTTTAGTGCCACCTTCGGCCCAGGGCGGGAGACCAGGGATCAAGTACCATGTCGGGCTCCCTGCATGGAGCCTGCTTCTCCCTCTGCCTGTGTTTCTGCCTCTCTCTCTCATGAATAAATAAAATAAAATCTTCAAAAAAACCGAAACATATAAAATAAAATAAAACAAAATAAAATAATAAAATAAAATAATCAGGGTTCAAAGATTTATACAGGTGGAGGTCTTGAGTTTACCTCACAGTAAGACTACTCAGGACAACTCAAAAGGTTCATCTCCTCCCTGGTTTCTTTCACTCTCAATTCTCTCCTCCATCTCCTTTATACCAAACCCCCTTTCATCTTTACTCTTCTAACTTCATACTCTCCTCACTTATAAGATGAGCTGTAAACTAAATTCATGCTCCAAGAAGAAAATGCAATCACACAGGCAAAATTCCTTTATTCTTTCCTTTCACTGTGCACCTTGATGTGGTACTGGATGGATAGATAGATAGATAGATAGACAGACAGATAGATGATAGATAGATATAGATAGATATAGATATAGATATAGATATAGATATAGATATAGATATAGATATAGATATAGATATAGATACTTTCTCTGGTCAGTTTTCCCACATCAGTGCATACAGATGCAGAGGCTCCTTCTGGATTTGAGAAGGGCTTCATGAACATATCTCTTGTGCTACATGTTCTCCTAGATAAGGTCTTCCTAAAGTAATTGTAAAGAGGCAATGGACTGAAATGGTACACACCTATGGAGTAGGCTAAAGCTTAGATTGTTGATATCAGAACTACCAGGCAATTATCACAAAGAAGAAAAAAATTTAGAAATTCAGTTATTCAAATGAAAACTTCAGTTAAGTTATTGTGTTGATGTCAGGTCCACAATACAGCTGGTTGAATTTTAAACTCTTTCACTTTCCAGTTAGTAACTTTGCAGGGCAGTCACTGCAGTAATAGTTTATCCGGGTATTGAAAGAACTAAGTAGATAAACACTTTGCATTGCAGCCTAAGCTGAAAAATTTATCATTTGGGAACTACAGTAAAGTAGAATTACTCTTCTCTCTGTAATGGTTGAAACTCTGCCTCAAAAGCAATCAGTCCATGGTCATGACATAAAAAAACATAAGTCATTGTATAAGAGAATATGAAGTAAATTCCAGCACTGCCAAGATAATGAAAACTTATAAGGAGTTAAACTCCTGTATGTTGCAGCATTGACATTTTAGTCTTAAATAGCTTCTTGAAATCCAGGACTACCACACCAACTCTGGTGGAGGCATCACTCATTTTTATCTGTAAAAGCTATATACTTAATTGTGATCTACAATTCTATTACCGATGTTGGACCAAAAAAATAAAAAATAAAAAAAAAATAAGACACTTCTTTTATGTCATATTTCTTTTCTCTAAATGGGGAATTAAAATTTGTGATTCTACATAGGGTATTTTGGAGCACTGATAAATATTAAATTTTCCTGTCCCCTCCCTTGGAGATTTGGATTCAACAAGTTTGAAATGGGGTTTAAAGAACTAGCTTGCTGCCTGGGTGGCTCTGCAGTTTAGCAGCTGCCTTTGGCCCAGGGCGTGATTCTGGAGTCCTGGGATTGAGTCCCACATCAGGCTCTGTGCAGGGAAGTTGTAAAAATCGTACACCCAGATTTCCTAATCTTAGACATATATAGTTCAACTATCAAAATCAGAAAATTAACATTTACACAATGTTCTTTATTAATTGTAGTGGGTTGAGTTGTGCCCCCAAAAAGATATCTCCAAGTCTAAAGTCTCAGCATATGTGAATGTAACCTTATTTTTTCAAGTGGTCTTTCCAGCTATAATTAAGGATCTCAAGATCATCTTAGATTAGCAAGGTGGACCCTAAATTCATTGACAAGTGCTCTAAGAAAAGATGACACAGGCAGAAGAAAAGAGATAAGGGAGACACCATATACAGAGGCAGAGATTTGAGTTTCATTGCCACAAGCCAAGGAACACTTGGATCAACCAAAAGCTGGCAGAGGCAAGGAAGGATCCTCCCCTACAGTGTTTAGGAAGGAACCAATCCTGTCAAAACCTTGATTTAGGGGGATCCCTGGGTGGCTCAGTGGTTTAGCGCCTGCCTTTGGCCCAGGGCGCGATCCTGGAGTCTGGGGATCGAGTCCCACGTCGGGCTCCCGGCATGAAGCCTGCTTCTCCCTCCTCCTGTGTCTCTGCCTCTCTCTTTCTCTATCATAAATAAATAAATAAATCTTTAAAAAAAAAAAAAAAACTTGATTTAGGACTTTTGGCCTCCAAAACTATGAAAGAATACATTTCTGTAGTTTTAAGACACTTCCGTTTCTGGTGCTTTGTTATAGTAACTCCAAGAAACTAACACATACAGGCAACAACAATAAATTTAAAAATATGGTCTATCAATTCTGAGTACAATCACCACTGCTTACTTTAAAAATATTTTTTAAAGATTTTATTTATTCATGAAAAACACAGAGGAAGGCAGAGACAGGCAGAGGGGGAAGCAGAATCTCTGCAGGGAGCCTGATGCAACACTCGATCCCAGGACTCCAGGATCACAACCTGAGCTGAAGGCAGACACTAAACCACTGAGCCACCCAGGTGCCCCATTTTAAGGAATTTTAAAAGTGCATGGCATTCTCAACTGGATATCAACTTAATGTCTTTTTAACAATGACCTTTTACATTACATAAATAACAGGTAAAGAGTAGATCTTAAGCTTGCTATTTTTGAACTACATGTTTTGATGTATAATCCATAAACAAGAAACTTGGACTATATTAAATGTTCCAAAATATGTTGACACTAGAATTTCTGGTGATTGGTTTCCAATTCTAACATTTCAGGGTGTGACTAGCAATGTGTTTCAATCTGATCTGATACAGATTATCAATTAGCAAATAAATGAAGTTATATGATTCTTACTAAGATATCTGGCAGCCTGGGTGGCTCAGTGGTTTAGTACCGCCTTTGGCCCAGGGCATGATCCTGGAGACCCGGGATCCAGTCCCACGTCGGGCTTCCTGCATGGAGCCTGCTTCTCCCTCTGCCTATGTCTCTGCCTCTCTTTGTGTGTGTCTCTCATAAATAAATAATTTTTTTAAAAAGATATTCTTTGAATCTACCACTTTGCCTGCAACTATAAATATAGGTTTTGTTCAAGAAAAATGTTTTAAAATTCTATGTGAAATGTAAGAAGATATATTTTATCACTATCAAGTAAATAAGCACTGATCTATAAGCCTAAGAATTAAAATAAACCATTCTTCATGAAAGTAAACATTTAGTGGGAGGTGAAAGCAGCTCATAGCCCTTTTCAAGGCTAAAGAACAGTTCCTTATATGAATGGAACCCATTGTCTTTTGCCTAATGCTGCAAAATATGGAAAAATTCTGGTAAAATCTCAAAAGAGACCTTTAAAAAAAAAACTGGCAAATTTTAACACTTAAACTAACCTTAACCTTTCCTTGATATGAAATATATTCCAATATGACTGACTCTTAATAATCTTCCTTATATTCTGAAGAGGTAAATAAAAATTTTCACTTTAATTGACCCTTATATCCTATAATCTGAGAAATCTAACCAACATCCTTGTCATATAATACAAGTAGACTTTCTTTCATTATGAATAACTGATTTCTCACGTCTCTTGACACAGCTCAACAGAATCAATGTACAGCAATTAATATATTCCTATCTGCTTAAAGATCTGCATCAGTTACTAAGAAATATAACATATAATATAATATAACCAATGATAAATTTGTTTTTAAAAATCAAAATGTGAGAATTATAAACATAAATTTCATTTCCCTTCTCAATAAATATATTCTGTAGCTGCTTCAAAAATATGGAAAGTTGAACCAAAAAAAATCCAGACATATTTCCAAATATTAAAGAAAGGATATCCTTCTATGCTCAAGAGTAGGAAGACTCAATATTGTCATTGTCAAGATGTCATTTCTTCCCAACTTAATCTATAGATTTAATAGAAATCCAATCAAACTCCCAGAAAGTTATTTTGTGAATATTAATAAAATGACTCTAAAGTCTTATAGTGAGGCAAAAGACCCAAAATAACCAACACAATATTGAAGAACAAATAAGGAAGACTGATGCTACTTGAAGTTGAAAACGTGTCTATAGGAAAAAACTGCACACAAATGCTTATAGCAGCTTTAGTCATAATTGTCAAAGCTTGGAGGTAACCAAGATATCCCTCAGTAGATGAATGTATAAACAAACTGTGATACATCCAGACAATGGAATATTATTCAGTGCTAAAAAGAAATATGGGGTGCATGGGTGACATAGTCGGATAAGTGTCCAGCTCTTGGTTTTGGCTCAGGTCATGATCTCAGGATCGTGAGATTGAGCCCCCTGATGGGCTCCACGCTCAGCATGGATTCTGTTTAAGACTCTCTGTCCCTCTGCCCCTCCTCCCTGAATACACACACTCTCTCTCTCTCTCTCTCTCAAATAAACAAATATTTTTTAAAAATTAAAATAAATAAAATAAAAAGAAATGAATCATCAATTCATGAAGAAACACAAAGGAATCTTAAATATACATTATTAAGTAAAAAAAAAACATCCAAAAAGCTATATACTGTATGATTCCAACTATATGCCATTATTAAGGCAAAACTATGGAGACAAAAAGATTACTGGTTGTCAAGGTTTGATGGGAGATGAGGGACAAGAATGAATATATAGAATATAGGGGATTTTTAGGGCAGTAAAAATACTTTGTATGCTAATGATGGATACATGTCATTATACATTTGTCCAAGCTCACAGCATGTATAACACTAGGAGTGAATGCTAATGTAAAGAATGCACTGCGTGATTATGATGTGTCAATGTAGGTCCATCAGCTGCAAAAAAACATACCCCACTGGTAAGCAATGTTGAGAATGGAGGAGGTTATGTATGTGTGATGGTGGGGTGATTTGAGAATCTCTGTATCTTCCCTCAATTTTACCTAAAATCTAAAATTTCTGTTAAAAAATAATAATGAAGTCTTAATTTAAAAAACAAAAGAAAGAAAAAAATCCTGAGTTCATATTTCTAAATCTTCCCATCAAATTGCTTCTCTTCCCATGGTCTCCATTTCAGTAAATAGCTCCTTAATCCAACCGATTTCTCAGGCCCAAATTCTACATTCTTCCATGATCCACCCTCTCCTCCAATCCCCAAATGCCCAATAGCTCAACCAGTCTTAGAGAGACTTCCTCCAAAATACATTTTGAATTTTTTCATTTTTTTCTACCCTCACCCATCTCATCCAAAACACTATCACTCCTTGTCTAATTTATAGCAATGGTCTCTTAATTGGTTACTCCTACTTGACCCCAATTCATTATCCACACATGAATCAACACATTCTTTGAAAAAATGTAAATTTTACTCCCTATTAAAAGCTGCTCAATACCTTCTCAATTGCAGTTAAAGTAAACTCACAATAAACTATCACCTTACACCCATTAGAGTAGCTATTAGCAAAAAGACAACAGATAACAACTGTTGGTGAGCATATGGAGAAAAGGGACCCCTTGAGCACTGTTGATGGGAATGTAAATTGGTGCAGTCACCATGGAAAACAGTAAAGAGGGCAGCCCAGGTGGCTCAGCAGTTGAGCGCTGCTTTCAGCCCAGGGTGTGATCCTGGAGACCAGGGATCAAGTCCCACGTTGGGCTCCCTGCATGGAGCCTGCTTCTCCCTCTGCCTGTGTCTCTGCCTTTCTCTCTCTCCCTCTCTCATAAATAAATTTAAAAATAAAAAAAAAAAAGAAAAACAGTAAGGAGGCTCTTCAGAAACTTAAAAGTGGAACTACCATAGGACCCATCAATCCACTTCTTGGTATATATCCAAAAGAAATAAAATTAGTATTTCAAAGAGATTTCTGCATTCCCATGTTCACTGCAGCATTTTTCACAATAGCCAAGATATAGAAACAACCTAAGTGTGCATCAACAGATAAATGGGTAAGGAATATAACACACACACACACACACACACTGGAATATTACTCAAACATAAACAAAGAAGGAAGTCCTGCCATTTGTGACAGTATGGTATGCATGGACCATGAGAGCATTATACTAAATAAGTAGGAGAAAGACAAATACTTTATGATATCACTTATACACTGAACCTAAAAAGCCAAACTAATGGAAACAGAGAGTAGGATGGTAGCTACCAGGTTTTGGGGTGGGCAAAAATGGGGAGATATTGGTCAAAGTACACAAAATTCCAGATATAAGACAAACAAGTTCTAGGTCTTTAATGTACAGCACGGTGACTATAGTTAAAAATACTGAATTATATACTTAAAAATTGCTAAAATAGTAGATCCTAAATGTTATCACCACACACACACACACACACACACACACACACACACACAAGATAATTACGGATATGTTAACTAATCTTATTGTAGTAATAATTTTGTAATGTATCCATATATCAAATAATAATGTAGATCTTAAACATTATATGCCAATTTTATCTCAAAAAAGCTGGGGAATTTTGTTTAAAAAAATTAAGCCCTTTATTTTGTCTACAAAGCTCTGAATCACCTGGTCCTGCTTACTTCTCTAGACTTAACATCTACCACCTATCTCCTCCTCTCCATGCTGCAGGTCCTTTGGCTACCTTGGGGCTTGGGAAACTTCCCTCTGTCTAGAATGCTCTTATCCTTCCTTTTGGCCTGGCTAATCTACTGATCCATTAAGCCTTAGCTTGTCCTACTTTCTCACACAAGTCCTCCAGCACCCTCTGTCCCCTATCTAAATCTCTTTCCATTACAGTTTTTTTTTAAGTTTACTTATTTGAAAGGGCAGAGGTGGGTGGTCAGAGGGAGAAAACCTTTAAGTGGACTCCCCAATGAGTGTGGAGCCCAACAGGGGACTTGATCTCATGACCCATGAAATCATGACCTGAGTTAAAACAAAGAGACGCTTAAACCACTGAGCCACCCAGGCACCCCTCTATTATAATGTTTAATTACACTGTTTAAATTTCCTTCCTAGCACATATTATATGTACTATATGTATACTAGATATAATGTCTATATCATATACATATAGTTTATATGTATAGACTTATTTGTGCAAATATGTGCTTAATATTCATCCTCCCACTAGACTTTATACTTTTGGCTTTTGGTTCATTTTGTTTTGTTTGTGTGTTTTTGAAAAAAGTCCTATTTCCATAGCTTTTTTAAAATTGCTGTTCAGAAAGAGATGTTATACTTTATGGAGAGTATCTGTGTTGTTCGCCATCCTTTTCTCAGTATCTAGCATAATGCCTAGCATAGAAGGGGGGGCTCAGTGTATTTATTAATATATAAATAGCAAGAATTTTCACCTTCATGTCAATAAGAAATATTGCCACTCCTTTCTTCCCATGATTGCCCAAACATATCCTAAAAATTACTCTGTTATCCCTATCTTCTAGATCTAAACTTGGGAAGTTTTATATACCCTGTAACTTTCATATACTAATGGTAAACACAAAACAGAGTGTGATATGAGAAAAAGGTATGAATTAGTCTGATATTATGACAAACACCTGAGTAAAATATGAGAGGAGGAATCTAGAATCTTTTAACTTTCTTTTTTTTAAAAAGATTTTATTTACTTATTCATGAGAAACACAGAAAAAGAGTTAGAGACATAGGCAGAGGGAGAAGCAGGCTCCCTGCAGGGAGCCTGATGCAGGACTCAATCCTATGACCCAGGATCATGACCTGAGACAGAGGCAGACAGTCAACCACTGAGCCACCCAAGTGCCCCTTAACTTCTATTTTAATTATCTTGATTCTAGATAATTTGTGCTAAAAATATTATATTTATATGTCATTTTATAGTTAAGCAAATGTCAAATCAAAAATATTAAACAAGTAATTCCACAAACCAAACAACCACATCTATAATTGCAAACTTCTATATATGCTAGGAATAACATTTACAAGTGTGGTGGGAAACAGTGACCCTCACTTATTCATTCATTCTTTCATTCAACATTCATTTATTGAATATTGCCTACATGCCAAGGAACAAGCCAAGTTGAAGATAGCTTTCTCAATGGAATCCATACAACAATGCAATGGAGTGGTCAAGGTAGATACCACCATTCCCACTTTACAAATGAGATACCAGGGTTTAGAAAACACAACTCTCACCTCCTTAAAAATCACATGGAAGCCAACTTCATGTGACAGTCTAGGAAGTTGAAAAGATGACAGACTAGGAAGATCCTAAATTCACCTCATCCCACAGATACAATTAGATAATACCCATATCAATGTACATAATCCAGAAAAATGACCCAAAGATTGGCAGAATAGACTCTCCACAGCTAAATGTTGAGAAGAGACCACATCAAAGAGGGTAGGAAGGGTGGAGACCCCATCAGGAGCTAAACAAACCCAGGACTGTCAAAGGAAGGAAGGGATACCCCAGGCCGAAAGAATAGACAGAAATAAACTCTCACATCAAGTACCCCAAGCATGGGGAACCACACAGAGAAGACAAATCCCCATAACATGTAACTTTGAAAATCAGAGGGGCAGAATTTTGAGATTTCTTAAAATCAATGGGGCTTAATACCTGGAATTTTATAAAATAATAATTTATAAAATCAGTGGGTTCGACTCTGGAAGACTCTAGAGAGTGAGGGGAAATGGAGTCCCTACCCTTAAAGAGATAGCACAGCAGGAGAGAAGGAGCAGTTTGAAAATGCCTGGGGTAAACAGAAAGATTTATTTACTAATCTCAGAGTTTGTGCTGTAGGGCAGGGATCCTTAGGAAACTTCTCTAGGAACAAAGGACCTGCCAAGTGCCATTTCCCGCCCCTGCCCCCTCGCCTAGACACACAAATATCTACAAGAACTAGCACAGTGCCAACACTTTCCACCTAACTTGCCTACAGCACACCCTGCCACCTGCATTCTCCTGCAGACTTGGCCCCTTGAACCAGGCCTCATCTCCAGGTCTATTCCCACAGCAGAACTTCAAAATTTGTCTATACATACCAAAGGCGATGTCCCTGCACTCTCCTGTGGACTCACTCTCTCCAGCCCTACAGCAGGAGTTCTCTGAAGTGGCTCCAGGTCCCTTTCCACAGCAGAAACTGCACAAACCTTGCTAACACCTCAAGTCTAGTCCCTGCATTCTCATGCAGACTTGCTCCTTCCAATATGCCCTTGGCCAGAGCCCATCCAAAGCAGTGCCACAAATGTGGATGTATACAAGCAGCACCAACAGAGGCCAGCACTACCTCCAGAGTGACTTCTGCCCCATAGGAAACACCCCTGAAAGAGGTGTTTCAGAGGTGTTCCTGAAGTGTCAGGTTCTGGTGAACAGACACTACACTACAGGACACTGCAGACCCCTTCTTCATAAGGCCAGTAGTTTCAAAAGCAGGAGACATCAATGATTTTTCTAATGCATAGAAACAGACACAGAGAGTTAGACAAAATGAGGAGACAGAGGAATATGTCTCAAATGAAAGAACAAGAAAAAATCACAGCAAGACAGGTAAATGAAACAGAAATAAGTAATATGACAGAGAATTTAAAGTAATGGACTTGAGAAAATTTTGAGTGGAGGACCTTAGTTTAGACCTTTAACAAAGATAAAGAAAATATAAAAAGAACTAATCAGAAATGAAGAACCCAATAAATTAAAAATATACTAGAGGGAATAAATAGTAGACAAGAGGAAGAAGAATGGATCAGCAACCTGGAGAACAGAGTCAGAAAGCAATCCAGCTGAACTGGAAAAAGAAAAAAATAATAAAATGTGAAAATAGACTTAGGTAACTCAGCAACACTGTCAAGCATAATAAATTCTATATTATAGGGATCCTGGAAGGATAAGAGGGGGACAGAAAATTTATTTGAAGAAATACTACCTGAAAGCTTCCTGAATCTGGAAAAGGAAACAGAAATCCAGATCCAGGAGTCACAGAGAACTCCTCAAAAAATCAAACAAAGAAAAAAATTAAAAAAAAAAAAAATCAAACAAAGACGGCCCACACCAAGATTCATAGAAATTAAATGGCAATAAGTAGTGATAAAGAGAAAATTATAAAGCATCAAGAGAAAATAAAACAGTTACACAGAAGGAAAACCCCATAGGGCTATCAACTGTTTTTTTTTTATTATTATTATTCAGCAGAAATGTTGCCGGCCAGAAGAGAGTGGCATGATATATTCAAAGTGCTGAGAGGAAAAATCTGCAGCCAAGAATACTCTATCCAGCAAAGCTACCATTCAGTATAGACAGAAAGAGTTTCCCAGACAAATAAAAATTAAGGGAATTTGTGACACTAAACCAGACCTACAAGAAATGTTAAAGGGGACTCTTAGAGTGGAAAGGAAAGACCTAAGTAGGAGTAAGAAAAGTAGTTCCATCTCCCTGTACTTGGATCTCTGAAGAGGTAATAAAATTAAGACAAGGCTATATTGGATTCAGGTGGGTCCTTCCTAAGTACAATAACAGTTGTCCTTATGTGGAGAAAAAAAAAACTGGTGATACTGAGAAACAAAAGAAACCTACAGGAAAGAATGCCATGTGCAGATGGAGGCAGAGAATGGACTTGGGATGCCACAAGCCAAAGATTGCTGCCAACCCCAGAAGCTAGGTCAGAGACCTGAAACACATTCTTCCCCAGAAGGAACCAACCCTGTAGACCCCTTGATTTTTGGACTTCAGACTTCCAGAACTTTGAGACAATAAATTTCTCTTTAAAGCCACAAAAAAAAAAGAAAGAAAAAGAAAAAAAGAAAAGTAGATAGGACAAAAGCAGTAAAATTAAGTCCGTCTACAAAAATCAACCAAGAGACTCACAAAATTAAAGGATGTAATATATGACACCATTTACCTAATACATGGTGGGGTGAGGGGGAAGAAAAGTAAAGAATGGGTTCAAACTTAAGCAACCATCAACTTAATATAGACTTCTCTAAGCATGATGTTATATATAAATCTAATACTAGAAATCAAAAACCAATAATAGGGATGTGTGGGTGGCTCAGTGGTTGAGCACCTAACTTAGGCCCAGGGTGTGATCCTGGAGTCCCATGATGGAGTCCCACATCAGGCTCCCTACATGGAGTCTGCTTCTTCCTCTGCCTGTGTCTCAGCCTGTCTCTCTGTGTCTCTCATGAATGAATGAATGAATGAATAAATAAATAAATAAACTTTAAAAACAAAACAAAACAAAAAACCAGTAATGGAGACGAATAAAGATGAAGAGAAATAAAACCAAGTATATAACTAAAGAAACCCAACAAACTATAACAGAAGAACTACAAAACAACCATAAATCAAAAAATGGCAATAAGTATATATCTATCAACAATTAATTTGCATGTAAGTGGACTAAATACTCCAAACAAAAGACATAGGGTGATAAAATGGATAAAAAAGCAAGACCCATACATGCTGCCTACAAGAGACTCATTTCAGAACTAGAGACACATGCAGACTGCAAGTAAAGGTAGGGAAAAGCATTTATCATGTAAATAAAAGTGAAAAGAAAGCCAAGGTGGCAATACTTACATCATACAAAATAGACTTTAAAACAAAGACTATAACAAGAGACAAAGAAGGGAACTATATAATTATAGAGGGAATAATCCAACAAGAAGATGTAACAATTGCAAATATTTAGGCACCCAGCATGGGACCCAAATACATAAAGCAGCTAATAACAAACATAAACGGAGCAATAATAATACAAAATAAGAGAAGACTTCAACACCCCACTTACATCAATAGATAGATAATCCAAACAGTAAATCAACATGGTAACAATGGCTTTGAAAGACACATTGGAGCAGATGTATTCAGAATATTCTGTCCTAAAACAGCAGAATACACATTGTTTTCAGGAGCATATGCAACATTCTTCAGAATAGATCACATATTATGACACAAAATAAGTCTCAACAAATTCACAAAGATCTAAACCATACGATGTGTCATTTCTGACCACAACACTATGAAACTAGAAATCAACCACAATAAAAATTCTGGAAAGAACACAAATTCATGGAAGGTAAATAACATGCTACTAAACAATAAATGTGACAACCAAGAAATCAAACAAGTAATGAAGAAATATATGGAAACAAATGAAAACACAACAGTCCAAAATCCTTGGGATGTAGAAAAACTACTCTAAAGGGAAATTTATAGCATTACAGGCCTACCTCAGGAAGAAAAAAATCTCAAACAATCTCACTTTATACCTCAAGAACGAGAGAAAAAAGAACAAACAAAACCCCAAACCAGGAGATGGAAGGAAATAATAAAGATTAGCAAAACTAAATGAAGTAAAACAAACAAAAACAACAGATCAATGAAAGCAGGATGTGGATTTTTTTTTTTCAAGATCAACAAAGTGGATAAGCTTTCAGCCAGACTCATTAAAAGAGAGAAAGAGAACACAAAAAAGACGAGAAATGAATGAGGAGAAATAACAACTGACACCACAGAAATACAAAGGACTGTAAGAGAATATTATGAAAAATTACATGCCAACAAGCTGGACAAACTAGAAGAGATAGATACATTCCTAGAACCATGTAACATCCTAAAACTGAATCAGGAAGAATTAGAAAATTTGAACAGACTGAGTACCAGAAATGATATTAAATCAGTAATCAAAAACTCCCAACACAGAGAAGTCCAGGACCAGATGGCTTCACAGATGAATTATACCAAACATTTAAAGAAGAGTTAATAACTACTCTTCTTAAACACTTCCAAAAAATAGAAAAGGAAAGAAAACTTCCAAATTCACTCTATGAGGCCAATGCTACCCTGATACCATAACCAGATAAAGACACCACTAAAAAAACAGCCCTATAGGCCAATATCTCTAATGAACATCGATATAAAAATCTTTAACAAAATATAAGCAAACTAAATCCAAAAATACATTTAAAAAAATCATTCACCACAATCAATTGGGATCTATTCCTAGGATGCAAGAGTGGTTCAATATTTGCAAATCAATCAATACGATACATCATATCAACAAGAGAAAGGATAAAAACCATATGTTCATTTCAATAGATGCAGGAAAAGCATTTGACAAAGTATAATACCAATTCATGAAAAAAAATGCTCAACAAAGTAGGTTTAGAGGGAACATATTATGCCTAAACATAATAAAGGCCATCTATGAAAAACCCACAGATAACATCACATTCAATGGGAAAAACTGAAAGCATTTCCTCTAAGATCAGGAACAAGACAGGATGTCCACTCTCACTACTTTTATTTAACTTAATACTAGAAATCCTAGCCATAGCAATTGGACAATAAAAAGAAATAAAAATCATCTGAATTGGGAAGGAAAAAGTAAAACTTTTACTGTTTGGAGATGACATGATCTATACATATAAAATGCTAAAGACTCTACCAAAAAACTACTAGAACTAATAAATGAATTCAATAAGGCTACTGGATACAAAAGCAATATACAGAAATCTATTACATTTCTATGCACTAATAAAGATACAGCAGAAAGAGAAATTAAGAAAACAATCCCATTTATAATTGCATCAAAAATAATAAAGTACCTAGGAATAAACTTAATCAAGGGGGTGAAAGATCTGTATTCTGAAAACTATAAAACACTTATGAAAGAAATTGAAGATAACACAAACAAATGGAAAGATAGTCCATGTTCATGGACTGGAAAAAATAGTATTGTTAAAATGTCCATATTACCCAAAGCAATCTATATATTTAATGCAATCCCTATCAAAACACCAACATCATTTTTTACAGAACTAGAATAAACAATCCTAAAATTTGTGTGGAATCATAAAAGAACCTGAATAGCCAAAAACAAAAACAAAAAAACAAACAAAAAACCCCAACAATCTTTAAAAAGAAGAGCAAAACCCTCACAATCCCAGATTCCAAGATCTACTACAAACCTATGATAATCAAAACAGTGTGGTACTGGCACAAAAATGGATACATATATCAAAATAACAGAATAGGGATCCCTGGGTGGCGCAGCGGTTTGGCGCCTGCCTTTGGCCCAGGGCGCGATCCTGGAGACCCGGGATCAAATCCCACGTCGGGCTCCCGGTGCATGGAGCCTGCTTCTCCCTCTGCCTATGTCTCTGCCATTCTCTCTCTCTCTGTGACTATCATAAAATAAGTTAAAAAAAATAACAGAATACAAAACCTAGAAATAAACCCACAATTATATGGTCAATTAATCATCAACAAAGGAGGAAAGACTGCAATGAGAAAAAGTCTGTTCAAAAAATGGTGGGGAAACCAGATAGCTATATGCAGAGGAGTGAAAATGGCCCACTTCCTTATGCCATATACAAAAATAAATTCAAAATGGATAATGATCTAAATGTGAGACCTGAAACCATAAAAATCCTAGAAGAGAGCATAGGCTATAATTTCTCTGATATTGACCATAGCAAAACTTTCTTGATATGTCTCCTGAGGCAAGGGAAACAAAAGCAAAAATAAACTATTGGGACTATACCAAAATGAAAATCTTCTGCATAGAAAAGAAACAATCAACAAAACTAAAAGACATCCTACTGAATAAGAGAAGATACTTGCAAATGACATATATGACACAGGGTTATTACTCAAAATATGCAAAGAATGTATACAACCCAACACCAAAAAACAAATAATCTAATTGAAACACGGGCAACAGATGTGAACAGACATTTCTCAAAAGAAGTTATATAGCTGACCAATAGTCACATAAAAAGATGCTCAACATCACTCATCATCAGGGAAATGCAAATCAAATCCACAATGAGATATCACCTCACACCTGTCAGAAAAGCTAAAATCAAAAACACAGGAAACAATAAGTGTTGAGCATGTGGAGAAAACCAAATCTTCATGTGCTGTTGTTGGGAAGGCAAACTGCTGCAGCCACTATGGAAAGCAGTATGGAGACTGCTCAAAAAGTTAAAAGTAGAAAAACATGATTTAGTAATTCTACTATTGGGTACTTACCCAAAGAATACAAAAACACTAATTTGAAAAGATGCATGCACCCCTGTGGTTACTGCAGCATTATTTACAATAGCCTAATTATGGAACAGCCCAAGTGTCCATTGATAATGAATGGATAAAGATACACACACACACACACACACACACACACACACATCGGAATATCAGTCATAAAAATGAATGAAATCTTGCTATTTGCAACATTACAGAGAGTGTAATGCTAAGCAAAATAATTCAGAGGAAGACAAATACCATATGATTTCACTCATATGTGGAATTTAAAAAACAAAACAAATGAACAAAGAAAAATGAGACAAACCAAAAAACAGACTCTTAACTATAAAGAACAAATTGATGGTTAAAGAAGGGAGGTGGGTGGGGGGGTGGGATAGGTGATGGGGATTAAAAGTACAAGTATCATCATGAGCACTGAGTAGTGTACAGAATTGTTGAATCACTATATTGTACACCTGAAACTAATATAACACTTTGTTTACTATACTGGAATTGAAATAACATTTAAAAACTATATATTAAAAACAAAACAAAACAAAACAAAAACTATATATTAGAGGTCCACCATTCATGCCTGATTGGTCTAATTCAAAATTGAGAATCGATATCCATTACTCAGTGTAATTTCATTGTGTTCAACAAGAACTTCATTCTGAGGTTGTCGAGATAAATGTCTTTATAAAGGTACCCCTTCAATGAACTAAACAACTAACAAGATACAAATTCTAATTTTGGTGGGCTTAAGGGGTGAAAAAGGGTAAACTTTCCTCTGCATGATGAAGGGAGAGCAGACAGAACTCCTCATGGGGAGATGAAAATAACATCATATACACGGAATGCAAAATATAAAGTAGCATAAGCTAGCTTCACTCTCCATCTTGCCATGTCAGAAATAATAAAACATAAAATAGGAAATTAGAGGGTTTTGTGCACAAGCAACTAAGTCCCCGCAGAAGCTGCAAGTGGTTTTCACGAAAGCTGCTTCTTTATAGTTGGTTTAGCTGATGCTAATGAAACTCCTTTCTGGCTAATAGGCCATCTGCTCCATTCTGTCTCCCAGAGAGGGAACACATACATTCTTCCTGAATTTAGTCTTTGGTAGCTCTAGGGAGACAATGGCTCTTCTGGAGATGACACTTTAAGGACAGCCTCTGGATCCAACATTTTTCTACTTGTTTCTGAGAGAAGCACAGTGATGTGGTAAAGGAGTTGTTAATAGGTCACTGCTTCATCTAGGAAGATCACTCCAGGGGCATAAGTCGAGTCAGTTATCTTCCCAAAGTTAGGGGGCAATGTGTGCAGGCACAGTGTCATGCAAGGTAGCAAGGTGCTTGTTTTTGGAAGAAGAACGTGCTGGAGGTGGTAATTTACAGGGGTAGTTTAGGTGGCAGTAAAAAGTCAGAAACTGGCTGCAGCAAAGAGCTTGAGCATATCTGATACCATACTTTTAATGTTTTCCAAAATGAGATTCATCAAGAGATGTTATACTTAAAAAGACACAGATGCCATAGGAGGAGGGAAGGGGAGGAAGGAGAGGAAGAGAGAGAAAATCTTTCATTAAAAATATTTGAGAGGTGCTGAGTGGCTAGTCAGTTTGGCCTCTGACTCTTGGTTCTGGCTCTGGTCATGATCTCAGGATTGTGAGATCAAGCCCCACATCAGGTTCCACACTGAGTGTGGAGCCTGCTTAAGATTCTCTCTCTCCCTCTCCCTCTGCCTCTTCCCCCTTAAAAAATTAGGAAACACTGGAGTTAACAGAACTTCTTTAAAGCCTTTGATTTGCTTTTATGAACTATAATGCTTTAAGAGAAATGGTAATATTGAACATTTCTCTAATCTATTTAACCACTTTTTACATAACTTCTGTAAAAGTTGGCATGCTATTGGCTATGAATGGCAATATTAGCCAATAATGTCTTAAATAATACAAACATTTGAAAAGCTCACATATCACTGTGCAGAAGAACATTTTCCTTATTTGGTCCAAGGGCTCAGGGAGGTCACAGTGCTGAGTGTGAAGCTTTGTGATTCTGTTGGCCTTTCTCTCATGGTGGCAGAAAACTAGAGCAACATCAAGCATCAGTTTCACAGAGCAACATTCCAAGAGAAGGAAAAAAATCTCACTTACTGGCCTCTCTCTCCTTTCACCTGGGAAGAGAATCTTTCCCAGAGATCATCAGCTGACATCCCCTTACATGCCATTAGCCAGAACCAGATCACACAGATACCCTTAACTGCAAGGGAAGCTGAGAATTCAGATAATATCTGATTTTCCTAGCCTCTAGTGGGAAGTGGGCAAGAAAAGGAGGATTAGAAGTAACTGTTGGACATGCAACCAATAGCCACAGCCCTTCTTAGGGTTACTGTTCTAAGTGTTATGGACCATTTTGGCAGGTCAGGAGAAAAACAAGCTGGTTTATTTAATTTATTTTATGGGTTGAATTATGTTTCCCCAAAATTCATATGTTAAAGCTCTAGCACATAACACCCTGGAACATGACTGTATTTGGAAATAAGGTCACTGGCGATGTAATTAGTTAAGATGAGGTCCTACTGGAATAGGATAAGCCCCTATTCCAATATGACTGATGTCTTGATAAAAGGGGGAGATTTATACAGCCATGCACACAGGGAGAACATTATTTGAAGGTAAAGACAGAGATGGGGGTAATGCAGCAGAAATCAAGGAATGCCCGAACTGCCAGCAAAATACCAGAAGCTACGTGAAAAGCATGGAACAGATTCTTCCTCACAGCCCTCAGAAGAAGCCAACCTTTCTAATACCTTGATCTTGGGCTTCTAGCCTCCAGAACTAAGAGACAATAAATGCATGTTATTCAGGCTATCCAGTCTATGGTACCTTGCTACAATTACCCTGGCAAACTAATATAAGCCCCACCCTTCCAGACATAGGCACCACCCCTCTAAGTGACCAGGGCACCTCCTACATCTCAGGGCTCACTAGCAGTCAGGAATGCTAAAGAGGCTGTTGCCAATAAGTGGTAAGTGAAAGCACAAAGACAGTCCTTCACCGCAGGTGGGCATCTTCCAGCATAGCCAAGGCCAATGGTGACATGCTGGTTACTACATAAGGGAAGTCTACATGTGATACAAACAGGAACAGCAACTCGCACAGCTCAGCCATGCACGCAAAATGTGGTGTATACACTCAAGTGGAGGCTGGTTCCTAGAGCACTAACTCAGGCTCCACTCATGGACAGCCCAAGAGGAGTCTGGGAGAGATCAGAGAACTTGGATCAATCTGATTTACACACTGTTCCATGTCCAGATCCTTCATCCCCTCCTCTCTCACCTCACATCCTCTCCTATTACTTCCTTCTCACAGCTTGGCAACCTTTTATATAACTCATTATGTCTCCAAACAGGGATGGTTTAATATGTATGAGACATGTGCAGTCACCCAGGACCTAGTTCTCGGAAGGGCCCCCAGGTTTAATGCTCAACTGTTGCCATTTGAAATTCTTAGTTTTTGAACAAGGGATCTCACAGTTTCATTTTGTACTGGACCCTACAAACCATTTTCCAGGTCAGATTGTGTCTCCAAAATCTACATTAAGTTAGATGATGTATCAAAAGCCAAGAATTGATCCTTTTCTCATAGCAGTTCAGTAGACCATCCCTTCCTTAAAGAAATGAACTATAGAATACCTAGCTGATTGGATGATAAAGGGACCCAGGAGTAGAAAGAAATAAAATGTGTTGACTAGCACGTACCCATTCCTGGACTATACAGCTGAGTCAACCCCATTTAGGGCAGTGTCTTTCAAATGGGTGGGTTGCAACCATTAGTCAGTCATGAAATCAAATTAGGAAGTCAAGGACTAACATGTTTTAAATATGAGAGAGAATGAAATGGAATGGAATTAGTGGGAAAGGAACAGAAAAGATCAGAGTTTATCAAAAGTAGAAAGATAAGTAGAGTTTTATAAACTTTTATTTCCAACACATATGCATATATACTTGTGAGGTAAAATATGTATTTTCTGTAAGTCACGTTCAAAATAATTTGAAAGTTGCATTAGACCCTAGTTTCTAGGGTAAGGGTCAGCAAACTATTATCCAAAGAACAAATCTAGCTTTCCTTTGTAAATAAATGTTATTGGAAGACAGCCATACCCACTCACTTATGTGTTGTTTATGGTTGCTCCTACCACATGATGACAGAGTTGAGTGTTGCAACAGAAACCATACAATCCACAAAGTCAAAAGTATCATCTGGCCCTTTATAGAACAAGTTTGCTGAACCTGCTCCAGCAATGTGGACCAAGTATTGAAGAAAATAATCGGTTACTTAAAGGAAAATGGAAGTGCAATTACGAGAATAAGAATACACGAATAGGGGAAGCAAAAACAAATTTCTTTAGTTACCATTGAAGAAGATAGCCAAAAGCAAATATATAGCAACAGCACAGAATCAAAGATACCCTGGAGGGCCACAAGACAAGCATCAAAGTGGCCTGGGGCTTGACAAGGCACCCTGTGAGTCAAAGAGGATCCACATTGAAATGTCATCCATTCCTGGCTCTGTCCTTCCTGGTGTTCACCAACAGACCCAGCGCTCAGTCTCTTTGCAGTTGTGTTCATTTGTACCCTTTGCTTCCTCCACAACTACACCTTAGGCCTGGGCTTCAGGGTTTCCCCATTTTGGGGGGAGTACTGTTCTGGAGAAGCACCCTAGGTCTTGATCAGGTCCTGCATGGATACCAGTCAAGAGAAGCATCCCTCTGCTACCTGGGACATGCCAGGAACAACAGTGCCATTCTCCGTACTTGAACCAGGGCCATATGGTTCTAGTTCCCATTACTCTCCTTCAAGGAACTCTCAGATCACTTATTCTAAGTCCTTGCATGTGGAAACTTCCCCATGCTTCAAAGAGCTCCAGAGTTCCAGTTTATTAGAGAAGCTTTCAGTTCCAAGTGAGTCATCTGGCCAGAAGAGGGTTTCTTCATGGGATAAGATTGACCCATGAAAAGTGCAAACATACTGATTTGGAGAGATTCTCACTTATGTTGGACACATCACCTATGATGGGTCACAGCAATCCTGTGAACCTGAGCTGTGTGGGCCTCTGCTACAATTCTTGTCTGTGTTCTGACCAGGGTTCCACCTCATATCCATGGCACCCAAGAGTGACAGAGCAGCAGGGGTCTTCTGTCCTGTACAACCCCCATTACTGACAAGTAGAGTAATGACCCCATTCCCTCATCCCAGTTCCACAGGTTCTGCTCTGCCTCTATCTCCAAGAGCTTTCAAGACAACTACTCTGCAAGGCTAACAGGCCTTTCTGATCCATGTCCTCACTTGGCCCCACTGACATAGCGGCTTGATGCTAAGCTGTGCCAGAAGAGGAATGGATAGTCCTTGCTCACATGGGCCCTTCTTCTCAATCTTCCCATAGGATTTTCCCTTATCCTCTCCACTGATGGTGCCTTCCATATAGATTATGAGGAGCCAAGCAGTGTGAACAAGAATTGCACTGCACATTTTCCAGACTGTGGGAAATAGGAAATTAGCCAGAAGAGTAAATTTATCAATAAAGAACACAGAGAGGGATCCCTGGGTGGCGCAGCGGTTTGGCGCCTGCCTTTGGCCCAGGGCGCGATCCTGGAGACCCGGGATCGAATCCCACGTCGGGCTCCCGGTGCATGGAGCCTGCTTCTCCCTCCGCCTGTGTCTCTGCCTCTCTCTCTCTCTCTCTCTCTCTGTGACTATCATAAATAAATAAAAAATTAAAAAAAAAAAATTAAAAAAAAAAAAAAAAAAAAAGAACACAGAGAGATGGTTTCTGGGTGTGAACAGGAAGACATGGTGCCTGGACACCACAAAGAGTCTTCACTGGCACAGACTAGACAGTAAACTAATACCTAAGTCAATAAGCCCTCTCTACCCATTATTCTAAATCTTCATTGATAAGACACTTAGTTCACATGGGCCCATGAATTTTGTAAGACATTTTAACTAGACTTGTTTATATATTAAGGGCCCTGCAAAATATATTTGGTTCCATATACCCCTGGCCCTATCCTCTGCAGAATGGCTATCATGGGGGCACCTGGTTGGCACAGCTGGTTAAGCATTTGACTCTTGGTTTTAGCTCAGGTCATGATCTCAGGTCATGAGATAGAGCCCCAGATTGGACTCTGCACTCAGTGTGGAGTCTGCTCAAGACTCTCTCACTCTCCCACTGCCCCTCCCCACTGCACACTCTCTGTCTCTAAAATATATATATATATATATATATATTTTTTTTTTTTTTAAGTTGTAGATCTGATGAAGCCTTTGGGAGGCCAGCAGGCCCAAACAATACAAAATGAAATCTACCCACTAACAGCTTTACTTCATCACATACTCATCCAAAGCTCAACTTTTTAAGGCCTACTGTCCTTGGCAGCTCTAAAGTGGGAAAAGTTTCCGTTATCACCTAATTATCTAGATCTTGAGCCATCCTACAACTTGGGTCTTTGAAAAACCTCCTATGCTAAAACAAATTTGTGATTCATCCTAGGTCAGGTTACAAAAGATTCGAAAATGCTGAATCCATTCTAAGGAGGAACCTTCTTTATATATATATATATATATATATATATATATATATATATATATATGCTGGATGCTGAGGCAGACAAAGTATGTCACTTAAACTGTATTTTGTGATTCATCCTAGGTCAGGTTACAAAAGATTCGAAAATGCTGAATCCATTCTAAGGAGGAGCCTTCTTTATATATATATATATATATATATATATATATATATATATATATGCTGGATGCTGAGGCAGACAAAGTATGTCACTTAAACTGTATTTTTATATCAAATCATAAATATTTTTTCATTATACAAAAATAACCTCTCCCATTTTATTCTGTCAAAATGTCTCTTTATTAGGTTATGGGTAATGGCTTAAGAAGTAATTTGCAGTGAAACATGTCAGTGGATTTTATGGCTATCAAAGAAAAGCACAAAGACACCATTTTCAGGGTGCCGATGTCATTATCCTGGGGCCTGCCTTCCTTGTGGAACTGATAGGTGCAAAAAAGTAATTAAGTATCCCTTTTTCCTTTTGGTATTGTCTTGAAGTTTTCAACTTCCCAGATGTCAGATCTGAGCTTCTGCCCTTTAAATAAGAGAAATAGTTACAAGGAACCAGGCACAAAGGAAGGTGACTCCACTTAGCACTTAATAATAAAGCCTTGTCCTTTTGTAACTCTCAGAAGTAAAACTCTGACTGCCTGGCTTCATAAGAGTGGCCAAATTGAGTTCATGTTTATTAATTAGCTCATTATATTTGTTACACAGGAAATAAGCTTGTTAAAGAAAAGATTTAGTCATTTTATAGCCCAGAATTAACCTTTCTTGAAGTCAATTTTTATGGAGATTAGGCAAACAGTATTTCCATCAGATCACCAGAATTATGAAGGCATTTTTAAAATCCAATTGTGAAGGAAACTCAAAGATCAGAAGTACAAACCATATACAATATTCATCTCTATTTCTAAATTGTTCATGGAATTTGCTTTGAATCTGAGATGCCTCAAAACTACAGAGATCTTTTGCATAGCTGCACAACATTTTGTGTAGCAGGATTAAAACATTGCCTCCAATATACACCAAGTCGTTGTTCTTGTATTGTGTTTGCCTGGAGCCATTAGAGGAGTTCATATCACAGCACACAGAGATTCTTATATAGCTACTTCGGGGTACAAGTTTCCCAGTTCTCCCCCCCCCCCCGCCTTTTTTTGAGTTCTTCCCTTTGCACACATTCAGACACATCTGATAAATTTGCAAATAAATGAAGAACTTGAGATATGGGACTCCCTAGCTATATTCTCTGTGGTGTGATCCCTTGCACATCTAAAGCACATACTCTCTGAGAGCCTCCCTAAGTTCAGGACCAGAGGGAATATCGCAAGTGGAACCAGAAAGTCCCAAGTTCAAATCCTTCACTACTTATGAAAAGAGGTGGCTTGGGCAGGTTACATAAACTGCCAGGGAAATGGGAATAAAAATATCTACCTTTCAGAGCAGTCACGAATGACATATTTGTATGTCCTATCATAGGACTTGGTAGGCATTTAATAAATAAAAATTGCCCTTATGCAAACTCTGCTATCTATGTGACTGTTAATTATCAGAAAATGAGAGGAAAAGAATTGTCTTTTGTATCCTTGAATTGGGCTGCCCTGAGATTTGGTAAACCAGTGGAAGCAATAAACCACCAGCTCTAAAATGGGCCAGGTTATAAGAGTACCTATCCCTCCTCCCTCATTCTCTTCTCCCTTCAGCCTTTGGCTCTTTACTCAGTAACACTGTATGAAGTACTCTCATGTGCTAAGTACTGAAAGGTATATAATTCAGTAAGAAAGATATATCATCGTTAAAATAATAGCACTTTTTTACTATGTACCAGGCAAAACCTTATTTTTATTATCTCATTTTGATCATGAGATAACAATCATTCTATAAGAAGGTTATTATTTTTATTCCAGATTTTACAGATAAGAAAACTGATACTCAGAAAGACAGGTAATTGGTGAAAATTTTATAAAAGACAAAATGACAGTTGAAAAGGCTCCAAGCTTTACAACCGTGTGTTATTTTAGTCTTCCAAGAAGTTATCGTACCATGAAGAAAAGATGTCAAACTCCTCAATAATCAGAAAAATGTAAATTAAAACAATAAAAATCTCATTTTACACATATTAGAGGGCAAAAATTTAAAATCTGGGTAATCCAAGCATAGTCAGGGATGTGGGGTACTGAAGGCTTATAAACTGCAGTGGAAGTGCACCGTGGTATAGCCACACTGGACAGCAGCCTGCTGCTACTTGCTGAAATAAAGAATATGTATATACTGTGAGCCAGCAAGCCTCCTCCTGGGAACCTGTCCTAAGAAGTCCTCCCATTAGTCCACAAGGCAGATTTTTTCAATCTCAAAACTACTGACATTTAGGGCTGAATAATTCCTTGTTTGGGGGACTGTCCTGTGCATTTCAAGATGTTCAGACCTCTAGCCTGCACTCACCAGATGCTAATAGCATCTTCCCCCAGTAGAAACAACCAAACACGTCTCTAGACGTTGCCAAACATCCCTAGAGATGCAAAATCATTCCTAGTTGAGAACCACTGCCATAAGGTGACATTCTTGAGGATGTTCATTGTGTCTTCATTTGTGAAAGGGGGAGTTGGAGGCACCATGGTGTCTGTCATCGGGAAAATGCATAAATAAAATGTGAGGGATGCCTAGCATGGAAGAGTAGGCAGCTATCAGATAGAATTAATTAGATGCACACCATAGTAACATGACTAGAGCTTTAAATTTCAGTTCTGAGGAAAAGGAAAGAAAATGAGACACAGAACACAGTATCACTTGTACAAATTAAAAATACTCATATATGTTCATAGAACAATAGACATTTTACAAGAATATGTTTGAACAAAAAGATATACATTGAAACACTTAGGGAGTGGTTGCTGAAGGGGTAGGGGCATGAAGAGGAAGAGTATTAAAAGGCATAAAGCAAGAGAATGCCTTATTTAGACTAATAATATCAGATGTGATGAATATGATAAACTCTTTGAAGACAAAGCAAAGCCAAATGAAACAGGCATCATGAATCAGATACAGGTAATACTCCAGAGACTGAGGTAGGAACCAGGTAGGAGTGGTCAGGGTATAAGTAGCAATTTCAGCTGAGTCATGAAGGATGCGTAGACTTAATAGATACAAACAAGTGTGCGTGTGTTTTTTTGGGGGGTGATATTTCAGAATGTTCAATGGCAGTCACCACCCATTGATCACATTTACATAACTGTCTCATTCAATTTTGAGGGACATTTTTATTTCCTTATTGTATGTTCTGAAGTTCAGAGGTTAAGTAACATCTCTGACTCCAAAGGCCATTCTTTTTACACATAAGAGTTGTTCTCTTTAGGTCACAGATTTCTGGACTGGGCTTCTTATTTTTATTTATTTATTTTATATTTATTTATTTTTAAGATTTTTGGAAGTTAAACTTTTTTTAGAGATTTTATTTATTTATTCATGAGAGACGCACACACACACAGAAAGAGAGAGAGAGAGAGAGTGAGAGAGGCAGAGACACAGGAAGAGGGAGAAGCAGGGACCATGCAGGGAACCTGATATGGGACTGGATCCCGGGTCTCCAGTATCCCGCCCTGGGCTGAAGATGGCGCTAAACCACTGAGCCACCAGGGTTGCCTTTATTTTTTTTATTTTTTTTTTTTTTATTTATGATAGTCACAGAGAGAGAGAGAGGCAGAGACACAGGAGGAAGGAGAAGCAGGCTCCATGCACCGGGAGCCCGACGCGGGATTCGATCCCGAGTCTCCAGGATCGCGCCCTGGGCCAAAGGCAGGCGCCAAACCGCTGCGCCACCCAGGGATCCCTTTTTTTTTTTTTTTTTTTTTATTTGGTTGCCTTTATTTTTAAACAGAACCCAAAATGTCTCAAGCAAGTAGGGACTTCACATCCCCATCCAAAAGTCAACAAGTTCTAGTGTTCATTATCTCTAGAAACCATCATCTCTCATCTCCTACCACCATTACTGTGGTCAAAGTCAATAGGCCCTCTCAGGAGAACAACAGCTTCTCATAGATATCCCTCATTCACTCTTGCACAGCCATTTAGATCTACACTCATTTGATCATGCTGATCTCCTCTTAAAACCACAGTGACTCATAACTGCCCTCAGATTAGAATCTAAAATATGACCATCCAGGGCTTTCATGATATGGCCTAAAGCCCTGGTTCTTGCCAAAAAAAATAAAATAAAATAACGGGATTTCGATAGCTGAACTCTCTGTGCCATACCCAACACTCATTTTCTATTATTTTTTGTCTAAAACACTTCATTAGCTCTTAAGAATTATCCAGGTCAAAGGGTGCCTGGGTGACATGGTCAATTAAGCATGATTCTTGGTTTTGGCTCAGGTCCAAACTCAGGATTGTGATCTCAGGGTCATGAGATCAAACCCTGAGTTGGGCTCTGTGCTCTGTGCAGAATCTGCTTAAGACTCTCTCTCCTTCTGCCTCTCTGCTTATCTCTCTCAAATAAATAGATAAATCTTTTCTTAAAAAAGAATTATCTAAGATTTACTTAACAATGGGGGGAACAAGACCAGATTATGCAAAATAAACAAAATAGGATAAAGAATTAGAGCAGAATGTCACTCACAGATAAATAGGAGCATTATGGCTTCTGAAGCCATGAGCAAAAAGCATTATAATTAGCCAATCAGTAAACAAACTTTACTAGGTGTTCAATATATCCACATGCTGTGTTTAAAGGAAGGCATAGCATAGCTCCTGACTTTAGGGAACTCACAGTCCATGGAGAGATGGGTAAGACTGGGTTAGCTCCTACCATAGAGAGAAGCGAAAAGCATGACAGAAGAATACAGAAAGAGCACAAATCAAGGAAATCTTCTCAGAGGAGTGAAAATTTAAGCTAAGATAAAAAACTGAACACTAAGTAGGTGTTAGGTTTAGGGACATTGTAGGTTGGGAAGAGTCAGGGAAAGCCACAGAAAAGACCTGGGATAAGGGAGCTGGATATTCAAGAAATGAAGCAGTTCAGAATGGATTAAAATATTTATGTGGCAATCACAGCTTTGTAATACAGCTTGAATTCAGGCATTGTGATGCCCCCAGCATTGGTCCTCTTTTTCAATAGTCTTCTATTTGGGGTCTTTTCTGATTCCATTCAAATCTTATTTGTTCCAGCTCTGTGAAGAAAGTCCATGGTATTTTGATAGGGATTTCACTGAATGTATAAATTGCCCTGGGTAGCATAGATGTTTTCACAATATTTATTCTTCCAATCCATGTGTATGGAATGTTTCTCTATCTCTTTAGATCTTCCTCAATTTCTTTTACTAGCATTCTGTAGTTTTTAGAATATAGATCCTTTACCTCTTTGGTTAGCTTTATTCTTAGGTACCTTATTGTTTTGGGTGTAATTGTAAATGGGATTGATTCCTTAATTTCTCTTTCTTCAGACTAATGGTTAGTGTACAGAAATGTCATGATTTCTGTGCATTGAATTTATATCCTGCCACATTGCTGAATTGCTATAGGAGTTCTAGCAAAAAAAAGCATGACAGAAGAATACAGAAACTCTTGGGGTGGAATTTTCTTGGGTTTCTATATACTGTATCATGTCATCTGCAAAGAGGGAGAGTTTGACTTCTTTGTCAATTTGAATGCCTTTTATTTCTTTTTGTTGTCTGATTGCTGAGGATAGGACTTCTAGTACCATATTGAATAACACTTGTGAGAGTGGACAACCCTGTCGTGTTCCTGATCTTAGGGGAAAGGCTCTCAGTTTTTCCCCGTTGAGAATGATATTCGCTGTGAGCTTTTCATAAATGGCTTTTATGTTATTGAGGAATGTTCCCTCTCTCCCTATACTCTGAAGAGTTTTAATCAGGAATGGATGCTGTATTTTGTCAAATGCTTTCTCTGCTCTATTGAGAGGATCATATGGTTCTTGTTTTTTTCTCTTATTGACGTGATCTTTCACATTGATTGTTTTATCAACGCTGAACCACCATTGCATCTCAGGGATAAATCCCACTTGGTCATGGTGAATAATCCTCTTAATGTACTGTTGGATCCTATTGGCTAGTATCTTAGTAAGAATTTTTGTATCCATGAACATACATTTCTCCAAAGAAGACATATACATGGCCAATAACCACATGAAACAATGCTCCATATCACTTCCCATCAGGGAAATAAAATCAAAACCACAATGAGATACTACTTCACACCATTGAGAATAGCTAGAATTAATAAGACAGGAAACAACAAATGTTGGAGAGGATGTGAAGAAAGGGAACCCTCTTGCACTGTTGATGGGAATGCAAACTGGTACAGCCACTCTGGAAAGCAGTATGGAGGTTCCTCAAGAAGTTAAAAATAGAGCCACCCTATGACCCAGCAAGTGCACTACCAGGTATTTACCCCAAAGATATGATGTAGTGAAATGCCGGGATACCTGCACCCCAATGTTTATAGCAGCAATGTCCACAATAGCCAAATTGTGGAAGGAGCCACAATGTCCTTCAACAGATGAATGAATAAAGAAGATGTGGGGTATACATACAATGCAATATTACTCAGCCATCAGAAAAGACGAATACTCACCAATACTTCCACCTGAATGGAACTGGAGGGTATTATGCTGAGTGAAATAAGTCAATGGAAAAGGACAATCATCATATGGTTTCTTTCACTCATATGTGGAATATAAGAAATAGTGAAAGGGATTGTAAGGGAAAGGAGAAAAACTGAGTGAGAAAAATTAGAGAGAGAGAGACAAACCATGAGAGACTCCTAACTCTGGGAAACAAACTGAGGGTTTCGGGAGGGGAGGTGCGTGGGGGGATGGGGTAACTGGGTGATGGGTACTAAGTAGGTCACTTGATGGGATGAGCACTGGGTGTTATACTGTATGCTGCAAACTGAATTAATTTATTTATTTATTTATTTATTTATTTATTTATTTATTTATTTATTTTAAAGATTTTATTTATTTATTCATGAGAGACAGAGAGAGAGAACACAGACACAGGCAGAGGGAGAAGCAGCCTCCATGTAAGGAGCCCAATGTGGGCCTCGATCCCTGGTCTCCAGGATCACACCCTAGGCTGAAGATGGTGCTGAACCGCTGAGCCACCCAGGCTGCCCAGCAAACTGAATTTAAATTGAAAAAAATGATAGAAAAAAATGAAATTAAAAAAAATATACTTACATGGCTTTTAAAACATTTGGAATAAAGTATTGTTATGCCCTATAAACATAAATCAACTATATCTGATAAGTCCTAGTGTTGCAGAAAGAGCACTAAACAGTAGAAAACCCCTCTTTATAGTCCCAACTCTGCCAGAAACCATCTGATAGTGGGAATCTCATTTAACCAATCTGAGTCCCTCTTTCCTCATCTGAAATGAAAAAGAAAAAGGTTTTAGAAATGGGGACTGTCAGAGCTGGAAAGAACTTCAAAGGTTATTCAATCCACATCACGGTTTATGGTGAGGAGATGAACACTGAGAAAGCTGATTCCTGCAAGGCCCAGAGCAAACAAAGAGAGTTAGTGGGAGATATTCAGACACCCAGGCCAAAGCTCCTTCTGCTCTCTCTGCTCCTCCTCAAGGATCTTCCAGTAGTCTTTCAAGTTACTTTGACCACAAAGATCAGAATAAGTTCTTGTTAAAAACACACATTTCCGAGACTTGCTGTCATAATCTCCAGGGTGGAAAAGCCCAAACTGTATTTCAACCAAGCTTCTCAAGGTGATTCTGATTAATCAAGTTTGGGAAACTCTGTTCTCACTTCATTCCATTAGTTGGCAACTTATTTATTAAGCATATCCTCTGTGCCAAATCTAGGCAAGATGGTGGAGATACAGCAAATGGATGTGGATACCGTCCCTACCCTTATAAAGGCTGCCACCTATCAAGGAAGAGATATTGACCAAGAAACTCCAAGTGTGAAAAGTGTTAGGTGAAGTACAAGATACTGTTAAGGGGAGGAGGGACAAGAAAAGCACCTATCCTGATCTGGGGAACCTGAGGAAATTACATTAAGCTGAGCCCTATAAGAAGGGCATGCAAGCAGGGATAGGCAGAGCAAGATAAGAGCTTTCCAGGGAAGACACAGCAGGTTCAAAGGACCTAAGGCAAGAGAGTAGACCCCACCAGGATACAGGCAGTGAGTTGAAAGAAGACAAGCACAGGTAAGCCAAACATGAGCTTCCATAAAGGCCTCAGGTACAGTGCTAGGAATTTATAAAACGTATAAAATCAGTAAAGAAGTCTGCACCCTAGTATGTGGGCAGCCCCTGACAAGTGTCAGCCATGGTTTGTAAACCACGCCAATGCATTGATTTAAAGCCAGCATCAACACCGTGACGGATGCTGTTTTTATTTCAGATGTTCCTGATGCTCTATTTGACACGGCCTTGGGAGCTTAGCAAAGAAAAGCATTTACTAAGGCGTTTTGACTGAGAGGATACTGCCAAAAAAAAAAAAAAAAAAGGAAGAAAGGAAAAATGGCCTAAGAGCAGCTGTAGCTTAACCAAATGAATGACAGTGGAGGAAGGCAATTTCTGCGTGGTCAGGAGAGGGCAATGAAGACTTAGGGATTTCTTTATGTGATTCTCTGAGTTCACATCCTCCAAACTTCAGCTTTCTTACACAGATAGTTTCCTGCTAGTGAGATACAAGTGGTCTTTCAAGTGTGACAGAAGTAGCAATTATATTTTTCTGGTCAAACTGGGTGAAGAAATTCTATGACTGTCACTACTCAGACAGAGTTCATGTTCCTCAAGAAGAGATTTTTTTTTCTTTTCCAAACTCTGTAAGGCTTTGTCCACAGAAAGACAAATACTGTACAAAGAGGTATGGTGAGGGAAATCTCCATTATTTAAATGCAGAAGTTACCTGGAAGAGGAAGAGAAAAGGAGAAGAAGAAGAGAAAGTTAAGTTTTATTTTTTCATTTTATATATTTCATTGTTGCTTAAATTGTATGAAAATATCATGTTCTATAACTAAGGTTTTTGTTTTTGTTTTTGTTTTTTTTTGTATAACTAAGTTTTTTAAATTAAAAAAAGCAAACAGGGATCCCTGGGTGGCACAGCGGTTTAGCACCTGCCTTTGGCCCAGGGCGCGATCCTGGAGACCAGGGATCGAGTCCCACGTTGGGCTCCTGGTGCATGGAGCCTGCTTCTCCCTCTGCCTATATCTCTGCCTCTCTCTCTCTCTCTCTCTCTCTCTCTGTGACTATCATAAATTAAAAAAAAAATTTTTAAAAAGCAAACACATTTGCTAAAATCCAACCCAATCAATTTTCTCATTTAATATTTACTCTGCTCTTAAAAGACGTGTGTAATTAACTTAAATCTTCACGTCCCCCATCATGACAAGCCTAGCTACACATTTAAATGCAACAGGAAAAAAAAAAGGAAAAAAAAATAAATGCAACAGGAATCCTAATCCCAAAGCCTTGAAAATCAATCAATCTCAAAGTTGGACAAAAGCACGAAGGTGGGAGATGAGAGGATACATAAGTCTCTTTGTCATATCTCTCCCCAGAGCCTCTCTGTCAGACACCTCCAATCTCCACACTCTCCTTTGAAACCTCCTGCTTGTACTGACTCACTGCCTCATTCCTTCATGCCCTACCCCTTTCTCCCTGGTTGTTTCCATTTTTCCACAGGTAGTTGAAGTTGATCGGCTACCCCACCATTGCTGTATTGCACCTCCTGTCCAGTACCACATACACACCACAGAGGTGAGGAACCACAGCAGCAAGCAAAGAGGACTCCACACTAAGTAGGACCTGAAGAGAAAGATCGTCTGATCCTTCACTGTTGTTTTTTTTTCTCCCTGTCACACATGATCCTGGGCATTCGGGAAACTCTAAGATAAACAAAACATGGCACCTGCTTTCAGAATCCCTCTAATTTGAATGGGTAGATGAGGCATGAACATAATCATTTTAAGGCAACATGCTATGTGAAAAAATGCCACAAGAGAGAAACAAATGAAGAGCTATAGGAAATCAGATGTATTTTTATTTGGGTAGTCTTATATATTTATATTTAAATGGATGCCCAGAGCAATGTTGAGGTCCCTAGAAACCCAGGGAGTAAAGCAGTTGCAAGGGTCATCATGAGTTTCAATCTACAGCTAATGGACTTTATCCCACCCTTCACCTTGCTGAGAGGAAGTGTAGAGTAGAGAGAAAACCTATTTCCAAAGGCACTGCATGCTGTCAAATGTTTTCACATAGACATCAATGCTTAATTAACATCTAATATGGCTGATTGCAATGGCTGATGCATGCTTAGAGCTTAGTAGGGCTGTATGGGTCATGTAGGAGGGATTTTAGTGCGGTTCTCGAGTGTGACACTAGAAAGGATCAACAAGCCCCTTGAATGTTAAGTGAAAACAATGGACAGAGCAGAGCAGAAGGCCTCAATACACAGGGCAATAAAATTTTGCCTATAATTTTAGGGACAGTGAACTCAATCCCATCTCTTATCTTCCCAGAGGCCCATGAACTCCTAGATGAAACACAGGGTTTGAAACCAGACATATATCTAAATCTTGGCTCTCCCATCTTTGGCATAGGGTCTTGGACTTCACCTCTCTGATTCTGGGAAGTCTCTTCTACAAATTTAGACCCCAGAGTTGTAAGGACTAAATAAAAATAAAATTAATATGTGAAGCACTGATACATACATAGTAAGTAGTAATCAACAAGTGTGAGTTCCTATTAATGACTGTTTCTTTGAGAAATGTATTTTTGAATTTTAAGCAACTGGCTTAAAATTGTAAAAATAAATTGTAAAGATAAAAAAGAAATTCCATTAGGACTAAATTTCAAACTCCCATCCTAAATGTGCATACCACTTGAATCATGGGCAAAGTTCAAAGTAAATCCAGCACAGGGGGATGTATTTTATGTAAGGGATAAATTACTGAAGACTCTGTATAAATGAAAAGTTGTATAACTCACAACTAATTTTCCCATTGGAATAAATACAAAGTAAAGATGCTGGCACATAAATCTACAACCATTGTAGAAATATTTTGCTGTAAAGCAGTCTTTTATTTCCTCAGCACTGTCTATACTATTTCATAAAGTACTTCCTCTGACACTAAGAGTACAGTGTATTGAAGCATGTGTTTGTTTCAATAGTGTTTTATCACCATCTACTTTCCTTTACAGTTATTGGTTTTTAGGCATATTTTTAGAACCAGCAGCAACACCAGTACCACCCTTAATGAAAACATGTATGACATTATTTCATGATTACAAAAAAAAAAAAAAAAGACTCATTTATACTAACAGTGAATATTCAAATAAAGGCACACCAGCAACCAACATCACCTGTAGAAGTTTCTGTTGTGACAAACCATGGTGGGTTTGTCCATTTATTGGGCCTGAAGTGGGGCCCCAGTGAAGCCAAAGTTAAACACAGCTACCATTTCACTCAAGCTGCTTTGAAATTACACAATTATTGATATTTTTCTTGAAATATCTGCATTTTATTTGTGCATAAGGTGAAATTTTTGTTAATATTTAAGAGACACACTTTCATATGCACATAAAATATGACTATACAAACTGAAGAACAAAGGAAATGTAACCTTACCGTCTGGCTCACAGCTTTCATTAGTGAATCTGATCAGCAGCAGACTTTATCTATTATGCCTGCCGGCTCTGATACCCTTGGTATTATCTGCATTAGTATTAAAGAGTAGAAACCAACAGATGGTTACAGTTTCAAAGCAGAAGAAATACTCTCTGACCTTATCTCACAGGGACTCTGAAGAACATTAGCACTTAGAATTCTGAGAATCTAGAACTCACACACCTGTGCAAAGACAAGTGGAATACTGCCAACCAGGTAGGCTAACTAGTAGACACAGCTCAGCTGAAGAAAGGGAAAAGCAGAGAAAGGTGTTGATCAAAGATAAGAAATGTGCTTGAAAATGCAAAACCAGACCTTCCCAGTAGCATGTCTACACTATCTGTCTGGCCAAAGCAAACCAAAAAACTAAAAATAGGCATTGAAGGGTTGTATCAATGTCAATTTCCTGATTATGATATTGTCTCACAGACATGCAATATGTTATCTGACCATTGAGGGATATTGGTGAAAGGTATGAGGGATCTCCCTGTATTATTTTTTAAAACTGCATGAAAATCAACCCCAAAAATTACCTCAAAAAGAAAAAGGGGGGGGGGAAGAAAATTGATTTTCAAATGGAGAAGGCTAATCAGTTCTTCAATCAGGGATTTAGCTACAAGGAAGTTCCTCATAATGCTGCTTATATCATCAAAATACTGCACAAACTATCCAAATGTCTAAAGGCAAGGGATTAGTTCATTATAGAAATTGTGGCATTGTATATGCAAAAAATACTATGCAGCCACTAAAAAGATTTTATAGGAAAACATACAACCTGGAAAAAATGTTCACAATATATTTTCACAAAGCAGATCAAAAAAAGAAAATGACCAGTTTTATAAATTATAAGTGTACTTTATAATTTAACATAAAGCACTGGAAGTGTAGATGATTAGGTTAAGGATGATTTTCCTTTTTTGCAATTTCTACCATTAAAACTAATTCACTCACATACAGATAAGTACTAAGTCCCTGTGGCATGTGAGGCACTGTAGGATACCATGGTGAGTAAGAGACATTTCGGCCCCTATCATTTTGGACCTCCCTGTTTCCCCTATCTTTTTGGACCTTCCTGCTTATGACAGCTGGACACAACTGATCCAGCAATATAGGAAACGTTGGTAAATGCTGAGCTTCCCTGAAATAGCCTTCTCAGCTCTGAGAAGGCTTGCTCTGGATCCAGTCTCTTTCGGAAACCAGATTTCGGTCCACATAGTGCCATCTCTCAGTGACCAATCACCCTTGACTTTCATCTCTTCGGTTCCAATCTCTGTAACATGGTCTCTGATACACCTAGCAACCCTGTTCTTAGAAGGGAGAAATGGGGACTACGCATTTGTAAGTACCTCCCAAGTGCTAGGTACTGTCATAGGCTTTTGTTTATATAGTGTTTATGGAGCCCTACTACAGCCATAAGAAGAGGTTTTTTTGTCAGTATTTTACAGAAGAGGAAAACAGAAGCACAGTGACTAAATGATTTGCCCACAGACACACAAACCTTCAAACGCAGGCCTGACTCTAAAGCTCATGTTCTTTCCACACATATCAAGCTGCTCTCCCCATTTATCTGTCAGAACATCTTTCAACAGAGCTGCCTCTTTAGATTTCCATCTATTGCCCTTGCCTCTTGTATCTGGCCACATTTATAACCTCTGGCATGTCAGACTTCAGACCTAAAGATTCAAACTCTGGGGGAAGAACTGCTGAGGTTAGAGATAGAATCCAGGGAAAATGGGTTTAAACTGATTGGCTTCCAGCACAGCTGGAGATACAGAGGAGAGGGCTTCAGACCCAAGGCCAGGGAACAGCCCTCCTTTCTCCAGCTGCTCCCAAGGTTACATGCATCACATGGCATCGTGAACAGTCTGTGAATCTCTTCTCTGCTAAAGAAAAAAGCTTTGAGTATTTTTGTTTCCCTGACACTGCTCAAGATTCCTTTTTGCCTCTTAGGACTCAAGAGGTCCCTGCTGGAGTGCACTTTGCAAGCCTATCTGGAAAGAAATGTGCTTGTCTGTCTCTAATCTTTTGATCTCCTATACTCACTGCCAGTCTTGATAAATAAAAACCCTCAGAAAAGCCACCTTTATGAAAGTCTAGAAGCCAGTAAGTCATACAATACTGAACCCACAAAAATCAATTCAGTGTATAAAAGTAAAATGCAGAGCAGTATATAGAGTATAATCCTATTTGTAGTTAAAAATATTTTTGTGTATGTATAAACATTTTTGTCTCTTAAAAACATATTAAAAGAATTAAAAATAAAAACATTATTATAAAGTGCAAAACATTTATAAAAATACAATGAACCCCCCCCCCCAATACCTATCACCTAGCATTAGACCTTGAGCAATGCTCAGATGGGCTACTCAGTGGGTTCAGGTATTGTCAACCTGACCTATACATCATGAAGTTCTACACCTGCTTTTCACTCAATATTTTACCACATATTGATACACATGGCCTAGATCTATTTATTTGTGATTGTATAATTCCTTCTTCATTTTAGCTGAGACTCTCCTATAAGGTGGTTAATTTCAAATACAGTATATACAAGGAAGCAGAATAGATGTTGGATTTTTCTTCCTTATTGTTATACCGTTTTCAGAATAATGAGTTAGTGCCCTAGTAACCTTCCATGGTAACCAATGAGTTTTATTTTTTATTTCATTTTTAGTGTCACAGTGAGCCCATAGATTTGTTTCTATCTTGTGTATTTATTCAACTGCAGTCTTATGGCCATTCTTTCTATGATATACATATGCAAAAACTATAAAAGTAAATAGAGTGTAAAAAAACCAAACACATACCCCAACCCCTCTCCCCAGAGGTGATCCTACAAAATCCTTACAATGAAGTTCTCATCACTAAGTGTATAAGTAAGGAGTAGATCCTTATAAGTTAGGAAGCTGGGTAGTACCACCTCGAAAAGTAATGGCTTAAGAGAGAAATTACTTCAGTTCCTTGTAAGCTGGAACTTTGAAAAGGAAGATGAAATATTTAATTAGATACAAAGGAAAGTGTCATATTGGGGGCTAAGAAATTAATCACATAACGTTTAGGGAAAATGTTACAAATAACAGTTTAGTTTTTAAGGAATAAAAGTAGATAATGAAATAAAATTTTGGAGAATCTTAACTATTTTCCCACAAAAAAATGACCAACAAAGTCATCTGACCTAAGCCAGTGTGAGGTGATAAGAAGCATTAAGACTTTAGAATCAGCAACCCTGTGCTGTAGCAATATCAGGGCTGCAATGGAACCAAGACTTGCTTTTATAAACTGATCTAAATCAAATTCCTGCACTTCTGGCACTGTCCGTGCCCTGCTTCCTCGAGATCTTCCCTATCTCAGTTAACTGCCATTCCATCTCTCCAGCAGCCCAGGTCAGAAACCTGCCTCATCTTGACTTTCCTCTTTCTCTCAGACACCCCATACTTGTCAAATCTTGTTTACTCTACCTCTAAAATATATTGTAAATCTTATCCCTTCTTACCACCTCTGCTTCTGCCACCCTGATCCAAGCCACTTCTTTTTTCACAGATTGAGAGAGAGAGAGAGAGAGAGAGAGAGAGAGAGAGAGAGAAAGAGAGGCAGAGACACAGGCAGAGGGAGAAGCAGGCTCCATGCAGGGAGTCTGACGTGGGACTCAATCCCCGGTCTCCAGGATCATGCCCTGGGCTGAAGGCGGTGCTAAACCGCTGAGCCACCTGAGCTGCCCCCAAGCCACTTCCATCACTCACTTAGAATATTGCAACAATTTCCTAAAGGGTCTTCTTGCTTCACTTTTGTTCCTATAGAGCGTAGCTTTCATCTACCATCAGGATGATATTTTTGAAATTAAGTCATAACTCTTATACCTCAGGTCAAAAATCAACAATAGCTTCTTGTCTTACTCAGAGGAAAAGCAAACTCCTTGCTGTGACCTTCCATGCTCTCTCAGCTCCCTTGTTAAAGCCCTGACCTCATCCTACCATGTTTTCCCTCTTCTCTCCATGCTACCTTCACTGGTTGGTGATTCTGCAGATACTTCAAATATGCTCCTGCCTGCCTCTGGGCCTTTATACTTACTGTTTCATATGAAACATTTTATTCTCAAATACCTTAATTGTTCATCCCCCTTTTCCCTTTAGGTCTGTACTCAAATGTCACCACCACTCCTGCCCATCACCACTCCAAACACAATAATGCTTTATTTTTTTCCCATAGCAACTACAACATCTATGGTACTATATAGTTAATTTATGTAACTATTTATTTTGCTTATTTTTACCTCTTCCACTGAAATGTACACTTCATACAACAGGGGTTCAGATTTTTTCTCAGTACTAGAAACAGGAACTGACATATTACTGGCCCTCAATAAGTACGTACTGAGTGAATATAAAATACTCTAATAGCCAGCACTGTGTGTCTCCCCCCATCCCTGCCCCCAAATATACAGGTATTACATTTTATCCTCAGCTCTACAGCCCCATGATCAGATTTTACTATGTTGACTTGCTTATCAAAGGTATTTAAATATGGTTTAAGAAGAATTTTTAATAAACTCTTCCATCTCTTAATAGATACCATGGGCAATAAATGCAGTGTCATAACATATCAGACTTTTATTTGCATTGTAAAATCAAATTGGCAGCTGTGTAATAATAAAAAGTTAAGATCATGAGCTGCATAGGAACAGATAAAGCCTGATCATTCAAGTTTAGAATTCTCTTGCCTTTCATACTGGCTGTTCATTTCAACCCTGGTTGATAGTTCTTCCAAAATGTGCCCTGGGAGTCAGAAATATCAGCACCCTTAGTCACCCTGTAGCCCCTCATTAAAGAAGCACCTATCATAATCTGCAATGGCTTTGGTTTTAGATTATTTTGCCTTTCTCTTATCTTAGCCCAGTGATTCTTCACCACAAATAAAATACCAGAATTGGCTGAGAAGCCTATTCACAATATCTATTTGCCCCATCCCAAGAGATTCTGATTCATAGCTCTGTAGGTGAATTGGGGGAGGATGGATATTGGACAACTATACTTTAGGAAAACTCCCCAATGATTCCGAGACGCTCCTCTGGTTCAGAACCACTGTTCTAATTGATACGTACACTAAATATAATTACTATGTGAGTCATTTTAATTAAAGAGGGGGAGGACCTGGGAAAACTCTCAATATTCAAGGACAGACAAGTCACAAACTTTCCAATAACAGACATCTTCCAATTGAGGAAAGGACACAATGGCTACCTGACCCCAACTAGAATAATCCCCTGCTCCTTGATGGAAGTGATGGAAGAGAAGGAAGAGATTATCAAATGTTGCTATGAGGAACAGGATTTTTGCAATTTATTTAAGCCTTGTCCATCAGGTAAGAAATGTCTGTTCTTCAGAACATGAGAGACTCCTAACTCTGGGAAACAAACTAGGGGTGGTAGAAAGGGAGGTGGGCAGGGGGTGGGGGTGACGGGGTGAGAGGCACTGAGGGGGGCACTTGATGGGATGAGCACTGGGTGTTATTCTATTTGTTGGCAAATTGAACAACAATAAAAAAATAAATTAAAAAAAAAAAAAGAAATGTCTGTTCCTTTTCTCCTAAGACTGTTGGCCACACTTTGTGACAATAAAGTTTCCCAGGTTTCTGTAATCCAAATTGGTCTTTTTCTTCCCTAAATTGTCCCAGGTCTGAACAGGTAGAGGGCATAGCTCCTGAAAAGGAGGATCTGCCATGAGAGACAAGAGTAAAAAATATTCAACCAGAGCAGCGCACAGCAACAGGAATCAGACAGCCAAGCAATGCAGAGAGTTCAGGGAGAGCTTCCTTAAGGCAGTGACATTTTAACTTGTACCTTATGGGTATGTAGGAGTTATCCAGGTAATGAGGAAGGGATGGAGAGTGGAGAAAGGAGTGTCACAGGCATAAAAGTAGCATGTGCAAAGACACAAACGTGAAGGCGGCTTGCCATGTGGAAGGATTTAAACAAGCCCGGTGTGGCTGGGGCAGAGTTCAAGGACAGTGGGAGTGAATACCCTGAAGAGAAACTCTAGGGCCAAGGCCCCATCATCCATGCTAAGGAACTTGGACTTGATTTTAATGTCGAAGAGAAGTTACCAAAGGGTTTTTAAGTAAAAGGGTGGCTTGATTAGCTCTGCATTTTAGGAAAAAGCACTCTGGCTGTCCTAGGGTGGACAATTACAGGAGCAAGGCTGGATACAGGGAGACCAGGTGGAGGATGCTATAATATCCTCTTGTTCTTCTGCTTCTCCCCACTGTAATATAAGAGGAAGCACTGGCTTTTATCAAAATAGTATCCTGAGGGTCTAAAAGTTCTTTTTAAAGTCATCCATCAATCTTCTTTTTAAAACATGTTTATTGAGTGCCTATTATTTTCTATACCTACACTGCCCAATACAGTAACCACTAACTACGGTGACTATTGAGCACTTGGAATGTGGCTAGTCTGAATTGAGAGTGCTTTAAATGCAAAATACACCCAGATTTTGAAGACTGAGCATAAAAAGAAAATATAAAATCTCACATTAATAATTTCTACATTGATTACATGTTAAAATATTTTGAATATATTGGATTAAATAAAATATATTACTAGTTTCACCTGTTCTTTTTTAGTTTTTTTTTAATGTGGGTACCAAAAAAATATTAAATTACATATGTGGCTCATATTTTTGGTTGTTATATATTTCAGTTGGACAGAGCCAATCTTGGTGCTATTCTTAGCACCAAGAATATAGCATGGTACAAAACAAAGCCCTTGCTCTCATGAGAGTTTACATTCCCCTGGAATGCAATCCCAAATAAATATCCATAAAAAAATCAAAGTAAATATACATTTTATCATCTATATAATCAATCCCTTTATCACCAAGAAGTGCCATACAACAAGCATACTCAAGCTTAGTTTTGAGATCACTTTAGCACCATGGAATTGTGCCAGACTAACATAACATCTTTGCACCCAGCGGAGGCCAAGTCAAGGCCCCTATACAAACAGAGGCCTGGTGCTTGTTCCTCTAGACAAACTTGGCAGGATGATGGATAAGTGACACATGAATAAGAAGTCACAATGTCCAAAAAAACCTGTAGTGTCAGAGCAACAAGCATGCAGTAAGTTGTGGCTGTTTCACCAAAACAGCATCCATCACATTAAATCAGTGCCACTATTTGGAATATTATTGCTACTGTAATTTTGTCTTTACTCAGTTTTGCTAAATTGTTTTGATTTTATAGCTGTACAACTAAAAAATGTAAAGCATACATAATATGATTAATTTCACATAACACTATAAATATGCTATAATTTTTTTCCTGAAGAGAAATTCTTATGTTACTCAAGTTTTAGAAATCCTGCCCTGAATCATACAGCTAAAGGTACATTTGGCAGGGAAATGAGAGAATTGCTTTGGCACATACCAATATATCGCCTGAAAATCCACACATCTGCAGTCTTATTAATGGAACTCCAGATTCCACAGCTCAACTTTAAAGGAAAGGGTACATGAGCTATTCCTAGGCATGAAGTTTTTGAGGCCCCTGCCGATTTTAGTCACACTCGTGGAATGTGGTGAAAGCATCACACCTAAAGCAACGCACAATAGATTTGTCTCAAAGTTTATCATGTCCAGAATCAACCTGAAACTACAGCAGCTTAATAATGCTCTAAAGCAGTGGTTCTTACACTTTGGTGGGTATCAGAATAATGTTGGAAACTTAATAAAAATACAAAAAAGCTCAGGCCTTTGTGTTCTTTATTGGTTCTTTGTTTCCCTACAGCCAGTAGAACATAAGAACCATGGCTCTAAAGAAAAGATAGCTACAGAAGGGTCAGCAGCCCACTCCCATGTTATAATCCAACACTTCAAGAATGCCTTAAGTGAATACCCCTAATCACAGGCTCACCCTTTTAATACTCTAATTCATAAAATTAATAAAGACATAAAAATCCTAACCATGTTTATGTAATGCTGTCTCTACACACACAGTGGCATTTTGGAAGTTATTTGCATAAGTTTATTTTAGACTTGGGGATTCTTACAGCTCTCATATTGTCTCGCTATTACTGAAAGAATACTTAAAAATTATGATGTGAAGACATTTAATTAACTTTTAATTGAAATGGCTCCAGGAAGAAAATTATAAATAGCACATTTGTCTTCACTGTATTTGCATTACAAAACACAGAAAGTAATCAATGGACAAGAAAGCACAGTGAAACTCAGGGCACAGAGAATATGGCTGCCAAAAGCAGAAACACAAGACTCCAGAATAATGAACTGGTGCAGTCATTCCCAACGAGTGAGCCCAGAGTTCTAAACATGAATTAGGTGGGTTCTAATAAGCATCTTGAAAATACCAGAAATGACTAATATTACATATTCTCAAACACTATAACTGATTTGGGCTAAGAAGTTCCCAACTTAATAGAGGGTAATATTAAAATTTCGTTCTTTGCTTTAGAGCTCAGCATCCTGCCACAGCATGATGTTACATGGCTGTGTGGTAGCCAGGAGGCAAGACATGCAGTGGGGAACACGACCTTACAGCTTAGAAGATTTGGTTCTTAATACTGGCCCCACCATGAATTTGAAACCTCATTCTTCTAGCTATTCAGCCACCAAATCTGGAAGTTACCCTACATTCTCATTTTCTCATACTCCACAACCAGTCCAACAACAACAAATCACATTAGTTAGTTATTCCTGTGAAGTATGTCCAGGATCCAACCATTTCTCCACTTCACTACCACCAAGGTTCATGGTACCACCATCTTTCACCTGTATTATTACACAACAGCCTCCTCATAATTATCCCTATAAGTCAGATCATGTCATGCCTCTATTCATGGAGCTCATTTCACTCAAAATAAAAGCTCAAGTTTCTGCCATGACCTAAAAAACTTTGTGGATTCTGTAGCTCATCCCACCTATCCCCACCCCTCACTCTAGCCCCATGGCCTCTTTGTTGCTCTTCAAATGCACCAAGCACACTCTAATCCTAGGACTCTGCACTTGCTGATCCCCCCATCTGGCAATCTCCTCCAAACACCCCCAGGTAACCATGTGGCTTCTTTCCTTTCCTCTTTCAATGGCACTTTAAATATCAGCCTTTCCATGATGCCTGTAGAATTTATACATACTATACTCATATATACCTAGAAAATGTCTGGGAGATACATAAACTGCTAACAGCAGAAAACTCAGTTAAGTGGGAATAGTTTGGGAGCAAGGTGATGGAAAACAACATTTTATACTCTTTCATAGACTTTTTGATATTTTTATAGTAAAATGATTAATGGTAGCTAATAATATGATAATGCTGAATTAATACTCAGGCCAGTTCACAGGAACTGTGATAGCCCTACCAGTTCTGGAGTATTATAGTTAATATGTTTTATGTGCTTAATAGTTTTAATTGAGTATAATTATAGTTATACTATATAATTACAGTATATGTCAAGTATAATTGACATATAACATTTTGGTTTCAGGTATACAAAATAAGGATTTGATATTTGTATATATTGCAAAATGATCACCACAGTAACTCAGTTAACATCCATCACCACATATAAATTACAAACTTGTGTATGTGAAGAGCACCTTTAGAGATCTACTCTTTTAGCAACTTTCAAATGTACAGTATGGTTTGGTCACCTATAGTTATCGTGCTATACATTATATCTCTAGGACTTATTTATTTTGTAATTGGGAGTCTGTACTTTGTGGCCACATTTACCCATTTCCCTCACCTACTCAAAACATAATAATCATAACTATGTAATTTTTTGCAATGAGAACTACTAATAAGATGACTAAAATTCTGTTGAGGGGTAACATTTTAATTGGAGTTGAGTTAGTCTTCTGTATTATCATGGCAGAAACATAGCCTAAAATGAATGATCAAGGCAAAGCATGCTCCAAGGTACAGAAATAGAGTGAAAGGAGATTTTACAGAGCAATTGTTTCAACTCTTACTGATGAAGTGAAGCCCAGATTCCTGATAACATCTACTTCCATCTCACAACCACACAGTGAAGGGAACCCCATCTTATGACTGATCCAATTTCACTACTGGATATTTACCCCCCAAAATTAAAACACCAGTTCAAAAAGATACACACATCCCTATGTTTATTGCAGCATTATTTATAACGTACAAGATTTGTAAGCAACCCAAATGGCCATTGCCACGTTCTTATTCATGCACGTGACTGTCATCAAAGGACTGTAAGCATCTTAAGGACAAAAGGAATCTTTTTTTTTGTTTGTTTTTAAGATTTTGTTTGTTCATGAGAGACACAGAGAGAGGTAGAGACATAAGCAGAGAGAGGAGAAGCAGGCTCCACGCAGGAGCCTGGTGTGGGACTTGATCTCAGAACTCTGGGATCACATCCTAAGCTAAAGGCAGATGCTCAACCACTGAGCCATACAGGCATCCCAAGGATAAGAGGAATCTTCTGAATCTTTCTGTCATCAGCACTTGGCACATAGGGAAATTCATAATGTTTATTTAATCAATTGGTAAGTAATTAATGCCTTTTCTTTTTTTTAAGTGTTTTTTTTTTAAGATTTTATTCATTTTCATGAGAATACACAGAGCGGAGAGAGAGGCAGAGAGACACAGGCAGAGGGAGAAGCAGGCTCCATGCAGGGAGCCTGATGTGGGACTCGATCCCTGGTCTCCAGGATCACACCCTGGGCTGCAGGCAGCGCTAAACCACTGAGCCACCAGGGCTGCCCTAATGCCTTTTCTTTTGCAAAATTCTTTTCTACTCCCTCATTTCCAGTGAAGTGTTCGTCACATCATTGCTCCCTGCTTAAAACTCTCCAATGGCTCACACTATACTTAGAATAAAATCCATATTCTTAAAAAAAAAAAATCCATATTCTTCATACTGGCCCATAAAGCTCTTTCTGATGTGGCCCCTACCTACCTCTCTGGTTTTATCTGCTTCTACTCTTTCCCACTCTAGGCACATTGACCTTTTTTTTTTTTTCCTCATTCACCAGATGAGCCAAATTTATTCCTACTCTAGAGCTTTTATAAGTGTTGCTCCCTTCACTTTGAACTCTCTAGTCCCCAGTCTTCACATGTTTCTTCTTGCATTCCTCATCCCTTCCCCAACCATTGTCATTTATCACCATCCATATTTCCTCACTTGTTTATATGTGTTCTCATTTATACATATGGGATATGGGAGCCCCATGTGATGAAGAAGTCTTTGCTGTCTTGTTCACTACCACTATACTTAGCCTCTCAGTCAATGCCTGGCACATAGTAGGTACTTAATAAGTGTTTGTTGAATAAAGAAATTAATTCCTCCAGTACTACTCAGTCTTCTTTTCAACTATACTTATTTAATACAATAAATATTTGTTGGATAAATGAATCAAAACTGAATGTCATCCTTTTGGCATCAGAATGAAATCATGGCTTGGATGAAATATTGTAATTGGCTAGAAATATGCATGCAATGACATGGTAGAAAAATCAGAAAGAAGCAGACAAACTTATAGAACTAATGTGTATACATAAAATTGTTTAATTCTCCAATTTATTTTCATTTTAGTTTATAAACAAATCCCCCTAAAATTATAGCCTCTGACTCTCTGGCACATAAATTTCTGACTTTAAAATCATTTTATTTCAAGCTTGATAAATAGCTTTGTCACTAGGTAGAGTAATTAAGGTGTAGTATTGGCCATAGCTAGGTTCAACTGACATTACTTTCTTTTCAGTGTTTTGTTAACTGCCTGTCGCATTTGGCGGAGCTCATAGAAAGGCTCAGGGCTAAGTTATGTACATTCTCTTCTGGCAGGAGCTTTGTCAGGAAGATATATCTCCCCCATCTACTGAGTGGCCTCTGTTTTCCAAGACCTATGGCAGGTATTCCTGGCATACACTGCCAAGCTCCTCTCATCATCTCTAGTGGTTATTCTGTCACTGGCAGACAAAAGAATGGACTATTCCCTATTTGAGATCTCCATGCTTTTTGGCCTGCTCATTGTATTCTAGCCTTACTTTCTTCAGGTGGTATTTTATTAATAATTCAATATAAATTCCAAAAGCAATGCTTCAGCATGCCAGAACTGCTATCTCATAGTAAGAGTAAAACAAGGGAGCTTAACACACTTTGCAAGCACAATCTCCATAGTGTATCCAAGAAATAGACAAAGATTATCAATGGGAATTATAGGCTATTACAGATAAACATTAACTTAAAAATTCAACAACATCATTTTATGGATGATGGGGAGTTCCAGAGGTGAATTAAATTTGTTACTTCACATGGCTCACAACTGGTGGAATAACTATGTATATACTTATTTGTTCACCTGAATGTTAAGAAGACTAAGGTTTATAAACTTGTACCGATCCAGAAGCCACTGATTGAGTCCCACCTAGGACTATTTCCATATCTCTGTTTGGTCCATAGATTCAAATCATTCCTTAGGTTCTGCCTAATTGCATCATGGCTCAGGACAGGAATAGCAGCAGCGAAATAAACTGTATTGACAATTATCTTTAGGTCAGGTCTTTCTTTGTGCAGTTGAGCTTTATATCCATCATCTCTTTCAAGACATCTTGAAAGGATCTTGCCCAACAGGGCTTTTACCAACATGAGATTATCCCAGCAAAAAGGTACTAAGTGGGTCATCCTGCTAGAAATCAGTCAAGGAAATGTCACCTACATCAGGATTCTGTGCATCTCGGAGGTCCCTTAATGGTGGGGAGGGGAGCATGACATGTACATGTACATGAACATCTGCCTCAGAGAAGGCACCGATAGCCAGATTACTACCTCAATTAATGACAGACTCCACCTTTTGTCTTTCATTCTTCATTGGACTGTGGAAAGAACAGAAGTGGAGTGACCAAAAAGGATTAAAAATGGAAGAGTAAATGACATGCTCCTCTCCATTGTAGATCCCTCAGTCTATGTCTTTAGCAGGGAAAGGGGAAGAAAAGCTTGACAGTGGATGAAATCATAAAGTTTGGGTTTATACAGGCCTGGACTTGTTCACATCTGAATGTAAAATTGTTCTAATGACTAAAAGTGACCCTAAAGCAATGAGTGCTATCTCATTGTAAGAAAGCCTGTATTGGTTAGAAATTACTAGTTAAGTATGGGTGGAATTCAGAGAGTGGAGGAATGGAGAAGCTAAAAAAGTGAACACAGGGAAGGGGAGGAGCTTATGAAGAACATACTCCACTTTGTAAAGAGTGTGGACCTCATCCCGTGTATACATGCCTAAGAAGAGCCAAAGCAGCTGATATATGAACATCATATTTACATGCATTCAATAAATATTTATTAGAGACCTATGAAGTGTCAGGCTCTGTTCTAGGAACTGGGGATGCATCAGTGAATAAAACAAACAACAAACCCTGACGTTTAAGAGTTTACATTCTAGTGGGAGAGAAATAACAGATACTAAGCAAAATGTGTATGTGTTTAATATCCGGTATGTTAGAATCTGGTAGTGTTACAGAAAAAAAGTAAGGTAAGACAAATTGGAAATCCTGAAGCAGAGACGATGATGGGATTAGATTTCATTGTTTTCATGAGAGGCCATGGAGGCCACATTGAGAAGGTGACATTTCTTCAAAACTCAAATGAAGTGAGGTTAAGTATGAGACAATTGAAGAAAGAAAATTTATTTATATATTTTTTAATTAAAGATTTTATTTATTCATGAGAGACAGAGAGAGAGACATAGGCAGAGAAAGAAGCAGGCTCCATGCAGGAAGCCCTATGTGGGACTTGATCTCAGGACTCTGGGATCATGACCTGAGCCAAAGGCAGAGGCTCAACCACTGAGCCACCCAGGCATCTCTGAAGAAAGAGTATTTAAGGCAAAGGAGATGGTCAGTTCAAAGGCCATAAGGCAGAACCCTGCCGCTGTATTTAAATAATAGCATGGAAGCCACTGTGGCTAGAAAAGAATGAGAGAAGAGTAGAAGGAGATAGAATCAAAAGAGGCCATGACCAGGTATGATCTACAATACCCTTGAATAACTTTGACTCTTATTCTGAGTGAACTAGGGAGACAATGAAGGATTTACATATGCAGAGTGGAGACATAAAGGGGAATATTGATCTCAATTATATTTTAAAACAATCATTCTGACTGGGTGATGGGCACTGAGGAGGGCACTTGATAGGATGAGCACTGGGTGTTATACTATATGTTGGCAAATTGAACTTCAATAAAAAAAATAAAAAATAAAAATAAAACAATCATTCTGTAATGAAGTAGCAGAAAGATAAATTAAGAAAACAATCCCATTTACAAACAAAACTGAAGACACAATCAAATGGAAAGATACTGAATGCTCATGGATTAGAAAAACAAATATTGTTAAAATGTCCATACCACCCAAAGCAATCTATAGATTTAATGAATCCCTATCAAAATACCAACACTATTTTTTCTAGTTCTGTGAAAAATGATCTTAAAATTTGTGTGGAACCGGGCAGCCCAGGTGGCTCAGTGGTTTAGTGCCGCCTTCAGCCCAGGGTGTGATCCTGGAGACCCGGGATCCATGCATTGACATGGAGCCTGCTTCTTCCTCTGCCTGTGTCTGTGCCTCTCTCTCTCCCCCTCTGTCTCTCATGAATAAATAAATAAAATCTTAAAAAAAAATTGTGTGGAACCATAAAAGAAGCAATCTTAAAAAAGAACAAAATTGGAGGTACCAAAATCCTAGATTTCAAGATATACTACCAAAGTTTTAGTAATCAAAACATCACAGTACCAAACAAAAATAGACAATAAATCAATAAAACAGAATAGGCAATCTAGACATAAACCCACAATTATATGGTTAACAAAGGACGCAAGAATATGCAATGAGAAAAAGGTATTCACAAATGGTGCTGGGAAAACTGAACAGCTAAATGCTAAAGAATGAAACTGGAGCACTTTTTAACATCATACACAAAAATAAATTAAAAATTGATTAAAGACCTAAATGTGAGACCTGACACCATTAAAATCCTAGAACACAGCACAGACATAATTTCTCTGACATCAACCATAGTAACACTTTTCCAGATGTGTCTCCTGAGCAAGGGTAACAAAAGCAAAAATTACTGGGACTACATCAAAATAAGAAACTTCTGCACAGACAAGGAAACAAAAACAAAGAGACAACTTATTAAATGGAAGCAGATATTTGCAAGTGACATACCTGGTAAAGGGTTAGTATCCAAAATATATAAAGAGCTTATACAACTCAACTCAACACACACACACACACACACTCCAATAAAAATGGGCAGATGACATGAAGATGTACAGATGGCCAACAGATGCATGAAATGATGCTCAACATCATTCATCATCACGGAAATGCAAATCAATACCACAATGAGATATACCTCACATGTGTCAAAATGGTTAAAATAAAAAACATAAGAGACAACAAGTATTGGCAAGCATGTAGAGAAAAACGAATCCTTGTGCACTATTGGTGATAATGCAAACTGGTGTAGCTACTGTGGAAAACAGTACAGAGGTTCCTTAAAAATTAAAAATAGAATTACCATATGATTTAGTAGTTCCACTACTGGGTATTTACCCAAAGAATATGAATATGAAAAAAATGATTTAAAAAGATTGGGACACCTGGGTGTCTTTTGATTCTAAGCACAGTATACTTAAATTTGTGATAAACAGATATGTAAAAATGTGTTTTAAAAAAGTGTGTAGGGACGCCTGGATGGCTCAGTGATTGAGCATCTGCCTTATGCTCAGGGTGTGATCTTGGGAGTCCTGGGATCGAGTCCCACATTGGGCTCCCTGCATGGAGCCTGCTTCTCCCTCTGCCTGTGTCTCTGCCTCTCTCTCTCTCTTTCTCTTTCTCTCATGAATAAATAAATAAAACCTTTTCAAAAAAGTGTATATAACATTAAGTGAAACACAGACTTAAGTAATTGTTATTTTTTACTAGTGAAAACTTAATCTTCCCACTAAAGGCTATGTAATTACTTCTCATTTCTTTTATTGGTCAACACACACACACACACACACACACACACACACACACACACATAATACCAAAGGAAAATATGGAACTTCAAGAATAAAAGAGCAACAAAAATGGTAAGTATCCGGGTACGTGAAACAGACCATTTTTATCCTTTACGTTTTTTAAAATGTGTGACTGTTGAAAATAAAAATTATGTGGAAAATCCTGAAGAATCTACAAAAAGCTGTTAGAATTAAAAAAATGAGTTTAACAATGTTATAGGCTTCAAGATCAGTATACAAAAGTTAAATGTTTTTCTATACACTATAAATGAATAACAGATTTATAATTTTAAATGAATATCATTTACAATAGTATCAAGAAACATGAAATTCTTAGAAATACTTAAACTATGTATATGAGCTGTATACAGAAAACTATAAAACATTACTGAATCAATTATGACTTAAAAGGAGACATATGCCATGTTCACGCCTTAAGATATCAAATCTTTCCAAATTGATTTATAGATTCAATGCAATACTTATCAAAATACCAGCAGGAATTTTTTTTTAACTTGACAAGCTAATTCTAAAATTTATATGAAACAGAAGGCATACAATAGCAAAATAACTTTGAAAAAGAAAGTTAAAAAATGCACATAGCCCAGATGTAAAGTTTACATATGGAGCAGCGGAAGAAAGTAGAAAGTCTAGGAAGAGATGTACATATATATGGTCAATTCACTTTCAACAAAGCTACCAAAGTAATTCAAAGGAAAAAGATAGTTTTCAACAAATGGTATTAGAACAATTGGATATACATACGGAAAGATATAAACATCAAACCTTATCTCACTCCATAAATAAAAATCAAGTCACAATGGATCATAACCATAATGTTAATAATGAAATTATAAAATACATAGAAGATAATAAAATAAAATATTTGAAATTTTCTTGGTTAGGCAAAGATGTATTAGATAAGGCACAAAAAGGAAAAACTGTAAAAGAAAAAAATTATAAATTGAGCTTCTTAAAATTTTCAAACTTTTGCTCTTTTTAATATACTTATAAGGCAATTAAAAAGCAAGTCACAGACTGGGAGAAAATATATGCAAAACATATTTCTGATAAAGGCTGGTATCCAGCATATATAAAGAACTCTCAAAACTCAATAATAACAAAAGATCCAGTGAAACCAATAAGCCAATGATTTTTTTAAGCCAACGATGTGAAGAGACTCTTCACCAAAAAATATATATGAATGTCAGAAATATACACAGATTTCTCAAAATCATTATTCTATTTTGAAAATGCAAGTTGAGACTACAATTAGATGCTACTACACACCCAGTACTTTAAAACTTAGTTGATAAAAACAAAAACCACATAATTCTATTTTATGTTTTTGTGGGTAATAAATTCAGACAAAGCTTAGACAGTTCTGCTTCATGCAACACTGACTGAGGTCAGTCACTAATATTCAGTTGGCAACTGGGCTGTACTTGAAGGATCAAAACAGTTTCACTCACTAAACAAGTAGTTTCAGGGAAGAGAATAAAATAAAGAGAAAGAGAATAGAAAAGAGGTTAATATATCCTCTATATCAAAACATAAGAACATTTCAAAAAGGGAGAAACTGCAGTCTAATCTCTGTCATGAAAATACACACTAGTAAAACAGCAATAGAGATACAGATATTAATGGATAATACATAATTACTAAATAGAATTTATCTCAAGAATCTAAGACTAGTCTAACATTTGAAACTAAAATACAACTTAAAAACTATAATTTACCACATTAACTAATAAATAAGAAAAATAATATGACCATCTTAATAGATGTAGAAAACAAACCAATTGATAAAAGTCAATGCTCATCAACAATTTAAAAATAACTTAGCAAACTAAGAATATAGGAATCAAGTTTAATCTCCCAAATGTATCTACACAAAAATTCTATAGCTACTATACTTAAATGTAACATTTAAATGCACTCTTGAAAAGATAAATATGTGTACAGTCATCACTTATATTCAACATTGTACTGGAAGTCTAGCCAGTATAGTAATATAAGAAAACAAATAAAATGCTATAAAGTTTGGAAAGCAAGATGTAGAACTCTATAGCTGGCACATGGCATTATTTTTATGCAGAAACTTCAAAAGAATCTCAGATAAACTATTATAATTAATTAATTTAGTAAAATTAGTGTGCAGAAAGTAAATACATAATAATCAATTTTAATTTTAAACATAAGCAACAATTGGAAAAATTAGTTTTTTTAAAAAAAATACTCTTTATAGGGGAAATTGGAAGATGGTGCCAGAGTAGGTGGACCCTAGGGTCACTTCATCCTACGAATACAACTGGATAACTATCAAATCATCTTAAATACCCTAGAAATTGACCTGAAAACTGGCAGAACAAACTCCACAACTAAAGGTAGAAAAGAAGCTACATAGAAGAATAGAAAGTGTAGAGACGCAGTTTGGGAGACAAATGGACCATGGCCACTGCAGTGGAAAGGGAGCCATAGTAGAGAAGAAGGACAAAAGACAAACTAGCACACTGGGGGCAGGGGGGATGCATGGGGAAAATGAATCCCCATAGCAATTGGCTTGGAAAGCAAGATGGGCCAAATTTCATGGGTTATGGTTATTAACTTCCTTAATCTGGGGAAGACAATAGATAGTCCCAATAGATATCCAGATTCAGGAGCACAGAGAACTCCCAACAAAAATCAACAAAAGCAGAACACCAAGATATACTGTAATTAAATTTGCAGAAATACAGTGATAAAAAAATTTAAAGCAGAGAGACAAAAGAAGATAGTATCTTAGAAGGAAAACACATAAGGCTGGCAGGGAATTTTTCAGCAGAAACTTTCCAAGCCAGAAGAGAGTGACATGATATATTCAAAGCGCTGAATAAGTAAAATCTTCAGCAAAGAACACTCTCTCCAGCAAGGCTATCATTCAAAATAGGAGAGATAAAGATTTTCCTAGACAAACACTAAAGGAGTCCATGACTACTAAACCAGCCCTGAAAGAAATATTAAAGGAGAATCTTTGAGTGGAAAGGAAGGACCAAAAGGGACAGTATAAAGGTAGGAAACACAAAAGTAGTAAGAATAAATATTCTGTAAAAATATGAGGCAAAGAACTCACAAAATAAAAGGATGTAAAATATAACAGCATATACCTAAAACATAGACAGGAGTAAAGAATGAGTTCAAAGTTAAATGATCATCAACTTAATATAGACTGCTATATGCAGAAGAGGTTATATACAAACCTAATAGTGCCATATATAAAAAACTACTAAGATGAAAAGAATAAAGAGAAAAAAATCCAAATATATCACTAGAGAAAGTCAGCATATCAAGAAAGAAAGAAAGAAAGAAAGAAAGAAAGAAAGAAAGAAAGAAAGAAGAAAGGGAGAAAGGGAAGAAAGAGAAGAAAGAGAAGAAAGAGAAGAAAGAGAAGAAAGAGAAGAAGAAAGAAGAAAGAGAAGAGAAGAAAGAGAAGAAAGAGAAGAAAGAGAAGAAAGAGAAGAAAGAAAGAAAGAAAAGAAAGAAAGAAAGAAGAAAGGAAGAAAGGAAGGAAGAAAGGAAGAAAGGAAGGAAGAAATGAAGAAAGAAAGAAAGAAAGAAAGAAAGAAAGAAAGAAAGAAAGAATTAATCTTCATAAATAACCACAAAACAAATAATAAAATGACATAAATACATATTCTATCAATAATTATTTTGAATATAAATGGAACAAATGTTCCAACCAAAGGTCATGGGTTGACAGAATGGATAAAAAAACAAGATCCATCTATACGTTGCCTACAAAGACTCATTTTAGACACAAAGACACCTGTTAAAAAATTGAAAGTGAGGGGATGGAGAAACATCATGCAAATGAACATCAAAAAAAAGCTGGAGGGGGACCTGGCTGGCTCAGTGAGTGGAGAATGCAACTCCTGATCTTGGGGTCATAATTTCAAGTCCCACATTCAGCATGGGGCCTATTTTTTTAAAAAGCTGGAGTACTTATATAGTACAAAGTGGACTCTAAGACAAACACTGTTAACAAGAGACAAAAAGGATACTGCATAATAATAAACAGGGACAATCCAACAAGAAGATATAACAATTGTAAATATTTATGTACCCAACATAGGCACACTGAAATACATAACAGTTAATAACAAGCATAAAGAAACTAATTGATAATAATACAAGACTAACTCCACATTTACATCAATGCACAGATCAACTAAACAGAAAAATCAACAAAGAAACAATGGCTTTGAATGATACATTGGAACAGAAGAGTTTAACATACATATTCAGAACATTCCATCCTAAAAACAGCATAATACACATTCCTTTCAAGTGCACATGGAACACTCTTCAGAATACATCATATATTAGCTCACAAAACAAACCTCAACAAATTCAAAAAGATTGAAGTTATACCCTACATCTTTTCTGACCATATGTTTTGAAAGTAGAAGTCAACCACAAGAAAAAACTGGAAAGACCACAAATACATGGAGGTTAAATAACCTGCTACTAAACAATGATGGGTCAACCAGGAAATCAAAGAAGAAATTTAAAAATTACAGGGAAACAAATGAAAATGAAAACACAATAGTCCAAAACCCATGAGATTCAGCAAAAGCTGTTCTAGAAGGAAGTTCACAGTGATACAAGCTGATCTCAAGAAGCAAGAAAAATCTCAAATAAATGACCTAACCTTATACCTAAAGAAGTTAGGAAAAGAACAACAAAGAAAACCTAAAATCAGCAGAAGGAAGAAAATAATAAAGATCAGAGCAGAAATAAATTATACAGAAACAAAACAAAACAAAACAAAAAATAACAGATCAATGAAACCAGGAGCTGATTCTCTAAAAAAAAAAAAAATCAATAAAATTGATAAAATTCTAGCTAGACTTATCAACAAAAAAAGAGAAGAATTCAAATAAAGTTACTAATGAGAGAGGACAAATAACAACCAACACCACAGAACTACAAAAAATTATGAGAATAGTATGAAAAACTATATGCCAACAACCTGGACAACCTGAAAGAAATGATAAATTCCTAGACACATATAAACTACCAAAGCTAAAACAGGAAGAAATAGAAAATTTAGGGGCACCTGGGTGGCTTAGTCAATTAAGCTCGTCCTGGGATGGAGCTCCACTTTGAGCTCCCTGCTGAGCAGGAAGCCTGCTTCTCCCTCTCCCTCTGACACTCCCCCTGCTTGTACTCACTCTCTCACTCTCTCTCCCTCAGATAAATATTTTTTAAAAAAAAGAAGAAATAGAAAATTTGAAAAGACCAATACCCATCAAATAAATTGAATCAGTAATCAAAAACTCCCAAAAACAAAAGTCCAGGACCAGAAGGCTTCACACGCTAATTCTAACAAACAACTAAAGAAGAATTAATATCTATTCTTCTCAAACTATTCCAAAAACAGAAAAGAAAGGAAAACTTCCAAATTCATTCTATGAGGCCATACCCTCATACCAAAACCACAGAAAGATACTGCTAAAAAACAGAACTACAGGCCAATATGCCTGATGAACACAGATTCAAAAATCTACAATAAAATACTAGCAAACTGAATCCAACAATATATTTTAAAAAGCATTCACCAAGATCAAATCAAATTTATTCCTGAATGGTAAGGGTAGCTCAATATTCACAAACAAAGCAACGTGATTCATCACGTCAATAAGAAAAAGTATTGAAACCATTCCAATAGATGCAGAAAAGGCATTTGACAAGGTATAACTCCACTCATGATTTTAAAAAGCCTCAACAAAGTAGGCTTAGAGGAAATGTACCTCAAGATAATAAAGGCCATCTTTGAAAAACCCAAGCTAACATCATACTCAGTGAGGAAAATCTGACAGTGTTTCCCCTAAGATCAGGAATGAGACAAAGATGCCCACTCCCACCACTTTTATTCAATATAGTACCAGAAGTTCTAGTCATAATAATCAGACAACAAAAAGAAATAAAAGGCATCTAAATTGGGAAGGAAGAAGTAAAATTTTCACTACTTGCAGATGACATGATACTATATGTAGGAAACCCAAAAGAGTTCAACAAAAAAACTGCTAGAACTGATAAACACATTCAGTAAAGCTACAGGATACAAAATCAACATACAGAAATCTGTTGCATGTCTATACATGAATACTGAAGCAACAGAGAGAGAAATTAGGAAAACACTCCCATTTACAATTGTACCAAAAACAGTAAGATAGCTAGGAATAAACCTAACCAAAGAGAGGAAAGATCTGTACTCTGAAAACTATAAAATACTTATGAAAGAAATTGAAGATGACACATTTTGTTTTTTACAAAAAAAAGTCACTAAATCCTGAATAGAGGAATATATCATTTATGTTATTTAGAAGACAACAATATAAATGTTGATTCTAAAAAAAGAAATAAATAAAAGAGAGAGAGAGAAAACTAACTACAGCCTAGGAGATTTTTAAACTACATATATCTGACAAGAATTCGTATCTAGAATATGTAAAATACTATTATACATTAATAATAAAATGATAACTAAATCCAATTAAATGAAGGGCAAAAGACTTAAAAATCAATACACAAAAGATGACATCCAAATGGCAAATTAACATATAAAAAGGTGCTCAACATCATCAGTAATTAGGGAAATGCAAATTAAAACCACAGTGAGAACTCAAAATACATTCAAAAGGTTATTTTTTTTCTTAAATATTCAAGTATAGGCCAAGATACAGAACAACTGAAACTCTTACACACTGATGGTATGAATGTAGACAGATGCAGCCACTTTGGAAAACAGCATCTGCTAATAATAAATACACACTCTATGACCTAATAATTCTATTCGTAACATAAGCACATACCTAACACAGCCACATATGTATGTGTATCCAAAGACATGCATCAAAATATCCACAAAGTATTGTTCATAACTGCAAAGACTGGAAGTAGTTCAAATGTTTATCAGCAATAACAGAAAAATAATCACAACATATTAATAAAATGGAATAGTATGTAGCAAAGAGAATGAACTACAGCTATGTGCCATAACATGGATGAAACCCACAATCATAAGGCTGGGAGGCAGGGAGGAAGCTAGACAAAAAATAATAATACATATCAAACTCAAAATAAGTGAAGCTATTCTATGCTGCTAGATGTCATAATAGAAATTATTGTAGAAGGATAATAATTAGAAAAAGCATGATGAAGCCTTTTTGGTTGCTAGTAACATTCTACTTCTTGATCTAAGTGGTAGTTACAGGACTTTGTTCCCCTGTAAGAAATCATTCAATCATAATTTACAGACTTTTCTGCGTTTATGTTAACTTTCTATTGAAATAGAAAAGAAAAATTGAAAAAAAAAGAATTATGCTATGTATATGAAACATTAATGAAAAGAAAAGCCTCAGACTAAAATTGATTATATTTAACCATGAATAAGCTGTAGGCAGGAACTCTAGATATGGGCACTGTGTTGAAAAATGCCTCCCAAAATTTATGCTAACCTAGAACCTCAGAATGGGACCTCTTCAGGAAATAGGGTCTTTATAGACATAACCAAGTAAGACAAGGGTCTTAACTGGATTCGGATGGGCCCTAACCCAATGACTGCTAAACTTAGAAGAAGAGAAAAAAATTGGACACAAGAGAAAAGAACACCACATAAAAACAGAGTACACAGGGAGAATGCCATACAACGACAGAGGCAGAAATTGGAGTGACACGTCTACAACACAAGAAACCCCAAGGGTTGCTGGCAACTAATAGAAGCTAGAAGAGGTGAGGAAAGATTCTTCCTAAAAGCCTTGTCAAAAACCATAGCCCTGCCAGCACCTTGAGCTTGGGCATTTTTTAAAACAGAGTTTGGTCTGCTACACCTGTAAATTAAAGATTAAGTGTTTTGCCTATAAATTACCATTCTGCCATGAAGAGACAAATGTTTTTACATATTAAAAGTAACAGCTGTGTTATTTAACCCAACAGAGGAAATACATGCAAAACACCATTTCAGGTAACCCTAGGAAAGATAGTTATGCATTGAAAACTTGGGATAGCAAAAACATAGTAATCAGGTTAATTCACTGAGAGTTATTCTGCGGTGGGGGAGAAGGGAAATGACGGTGTCATATAAGCACTCCCCCAGAAATGTCCAATCCTGACTGGTCATAAATGCTAAAAGGATAGATCTGACTAACCCTTCAGCATCTGAAATTTACTGTACTTATTGAAAGGGGATGCAAGGGGAAGGCCACATAGAGTGAAGTGGATGAGGAATCCTTTTTCTTATATTGATTGCTCACTTTCACAATGGGTGCATTCTTCTACAGATTAAAAACCACCTTCATTTTTTAAAATAACATTTGCAATCAGCTCATATTCCCTGAGGTTTGAACTTCAACCATGAGATCATTCATTTTTTGTTATAAAGTCAGAGCTTATACACAGGGGTTACTTTAAATGGGATGATGACAAGTTTGGTCTCACTGTGTTCTATTAACAGTTTTGCTTCCTTTTGTTTCAAAACAATCAGTGAATCCAGGAAGGGTGAAGCTAAGGGGCGAAAGCACAGTCTTGTAGGTTTAAACACCTTTCTTTGAAATTGTGATAACCTGCCCAAGACCTGAGTTATATCTGCATTAGTTCTGGAAAATTCTGTATTTTTTAAGTGCATCCTTAGGGTACATATAACTACAAAGAGAATGCCAACTCAACTACAGAAATAATTTTTAAGGGATCTCAGATATTTTGAAAGCATTTTTTTGTGATTTGCATTGTTAATAACAAAGTATTCTGATTAATTCAAAGAGCCTCAACCACACATTATTGATTTGCTTATTACTACACATAGTTTAAAATAATAAATTAAATTTAAAAATAAATAATAAATCTTTTTATAAAATATATAACCAAAACTTTTCACTCAAACTGTTCTTCCTGTCCATCATTTCTCTATAATATCTTAATCTAACAAGTGTAACCTGTTTAAAGTGAATTCAATATGTTTAAACTCGTACTTACATTGCAGATTACTTTTAAGGCATAATTGTTCATTTTATCAATGGGATCTTCATTTCACAGAGAGATTCACTAAAAGAAAGTTTTAATATGTTCTCCAGAGCAAGGCTGGGAACATCACAATGCCTAACTTCAAGCTATATTACAAAACTGTGATCATCAAGACAGTGTGGTACTGGCATAAAAACAGACACACAGATCAATGAAACAGAATTGAGAACCCAGAAATGGACCCTCAATTCTATGATCAACTAATCCTCGACAAAGCAGGAAAGAAGATCCAATGGAAAAAAGACAGTCTCTTCAATAAATGGTGTTGGGAAAATTGGACAGCCACATGCAGAAGAATGAAACTAGACCATTCTCTTACATTATACACAAAGATAAATTCAAAAATGGATGAAAGATCTAAATGTGAGATAGAAATCCATCAAAATTCTAGAAGAGAACACAGGCAGCAACCTTTTTGATCTCAGCCACAGCAACTTCTTGCAAGACATGTCTCTAAGGGAAGGGAAACAAAAGCAAAAATGAACTATTGGGACTTCATCAAGATAAAAAACTTCTGCACAGCAAAAGAAAGTCAACAAAACTAAAAGGTAACTTACAGAATGGGAGAAGATATTTACAAAAGTAACATCAGATAAAGCACTAGTACACAAAATCAATAAAGAACTTAACAAACTCAACACCCAAAAAATAAACAATCCAGTCATGAAATAGGCAGAAGACATGAAGAACAGACATTTCTCCAAAGAAGACCTACAAATGGCCAACAGGCACATGAAAAAAATTCTCCACATCCCTTGTCTTCAGGGAAATACAAATCAAAACCACAATGAGATACCACTTTACACTAGTGAGAATGGCTAAAATTAACAACAAATATTGGCGAGGATGTGGAGAAAAGGGAACCCTCTTCCACTGTTGGTGGGAATGCAAGCTGGTACAGCCACTCCAGAAAACACTGTGGAGGTTTCTCAAGAAGTTAAAAAGAGTTTCCTATAATCCAGAAATTGCACTACTGAGTATTTACCCCAAAGATACAGATGCAGTGAAATAAAGTGACACATGCACCCAAATGTTCATATAGCAGTAGTGTCCACAATAGCCAAACTGTGGAAGGAGCTGAAATGTCCTTTGACAAATTAATGGATAAAGAAGATGCAATACACACACACACACACACACACACACACACACACACACAGGAATATTACTCAGCTATCAGAAAAGATGAATTCCTACCACTTACATCAATGTGGATGGACCTGGAGGGTACCATGCTAAGTGAAATAAATCAATCAGAGAAGGACAATTATCATATGGTTTCATTCATATGTGGAATATAAGAAATAGTGCAAGAGACCACAGGGGAGGAATGAAAATTGAATGGAGAAAAATCAGAGAGGAAGATAAACCATGAGAACCTCTCAACTCTGGGAAACAAACTGAGGGTTGCAGAAGGGGAGGTGGATGGGGCATGGGGTAACCGAGTGATGGGCTTAAGGAGGGTACTTGATGAGATGAGCACTGGGTGTTATACTTTATACTTTATACTGTTATACTTTATACTTTCAACTTTGAAATTAAATTTAAAAAAAATGTCCTTGGGTAAATCCTTATTAAAAAAATGACATTCTCATAATGTGCTTAAAAATAAAACTCAATTTACAAACCACTTGTGACGAATATATTTGAGTAAAATAAGATATAAATCCAACTCCCCACTCTACCAGCAGAGACTTACATGGCCACTCCTTCACTTCACTCAGGACTTTCAAATACCTCTAACCATAAGAACTGCCCTGACCACTCTATGAAATAGTATTCTATGCCTATAATTCTCTACCTCTCCTTGCTCTTTTTATTTTCAGAGTATTTATCGCCATCTGACAAATTACATATTTATTTTTATTGGTGGCATTTAATTTCTATTTTCTCCCAGTAGAATGCAACCACCTTGAGGGCAGAGTTTGTTTGCTGTGATCCGTCTCCAAGAACAATCCCTGGCAAAGAGTAGGCAATCAATAAATAACCTGCTAAATAAGTGAATAAATACTATAGAGTAATACAAAATAAAGTCTTATAATCTATAATGAAAAGAAGCTGAACATTTTCTTATATGTACTAGATCAGGAAGAAAGCATCCCAATATAATTTCCTAGAATTATTTTTTATTGAGTTAAAAGCTTCAGGGCAGATCTTTTATGAGCTAGCCATCAATCTTCTATTTTTAAGTCCATAAGGATAATTAACTTAGTACAGATTTTTTTTAAAAACTATAAAATTGTTGGGGCACCATGGTAGCTCAGGTGGTTAAGTGTCTGATTTCAGCTCAGGTCATGGTCTCAGGGTCCTGGGATCAAGTCCTGCATCAGGGGCCCGGCTCAGCTGTGAGTCTGCTTCTCCCTTTCCCTCTGATCTTTCCCCAGCTTGTGCTCATGCTCTCTCTTTAAAATAAATACATAAAATCTTTTTTTAAAAAAGTAAAATTATTAAAAACTCCTTAATGGTAGTAATAGTTAAGAATAGGGAATGGGGGTGGAGAGTAAATCTAATCTCTCCAAAGACATAACAGTTCTTTGATTCAGGTGCAGCCCATTCTGACTGAAGTAAGAGGTTTTGTAGTGTTTCCCTTATGGGAGTTCTGACCTCTACCTGTCAAACAGGAAGTGATGAAGCACTTGTCATTATTATTATGCACTTTGTGTGGATAATGGATGGCTTTTTTATTTTCTTGAAGTTAGTACTTTGTTTATGAGTCACCTCTGAAATGTTTTCTTTCTTGGGTGGCCTTTCATTGTGCTCTACTATGGTAACACCTATTCTTCATCCTTGTCATGCCTGGAGTAAGGGAGCATTTTAGAAAATGAATCTGCACTATACTTCACACCACAAATGATATGCACCCCATAACTTCTCAATATGTTCATATCTGCTGTGTTAGGTAGTTTGTATTGTACTTCAGAGAGCTGCTCCTGACCTCAGACATTCCTCATACCAGTAGTTCTTTCCCAGGACACACTAGCCACTGGGTAGATGAAAGAAACAGACCCAGAGTGGCTCCCTTCCACCAGAAAGGATTTTGACTCAGCAAAATGGGCTCTCTGATCCTAATAGACTAACCCTACAAGACTAAGGTCTTATTTCTGACTCCACGGGAAAAACTTGAAGGACCATACAGAATCCATAGGAGAAATGTGTCACTTCTAAATGTACCAAACCAGAGGAAGCTCATTATTATGCTAGTGTTTTCCAGTGTGTCCTGTTGGATTCTGAATGTAACTCAGGGCTTCCATCTTTTGGAGCAGTCAGTTTAGACTCAGTTATGCTGCTAAGCAGCAAAGAAAACCCAAATCTCAGTTACTTATAACAATATGGTGCAGTTCTCACTTATGTAGCACATTCAAAAGTCAACTTCACCTCTACCATCTTCATCCCCAGCCCAGGCAGTAGGCATAACCCCCCTCTGTTGTTGTGCCTACACATAGGAGTAAAAGAGTAATGATGGAACTATACAATGGTTCTTAAAGCTTTTGCTCAGGAGGGACATATGTCACCTCCACTCACATCTCATTGGCCAAAGCAAATTCAACTCCAGTAGCAGTGGGGTGGGACACTAAAGCTTCCAGAGGAAGGGGCCAACAGGCAGGTGTAAAAAAAATTTTGAACAATTATACAATCTACCATCCATGTGATCTAAAATATTGAATGGTTTAGGACAAGATCGTTTGACCAGTGTGGGAATGTTCACATACCAGTTTGAGAATCTGATAAAAAGTACAGAACCCATCCCTAGAAAAACGTACACACCTACAAACCTATTCCCAGAAATATGCACAAATACAAATACCTACAAATGTTTGCACATAACTTCAAAAGTCAGAGATACCTAGCTCCATATATGAACTCTAAACCGAGAATAATAACTTGTTTTAAAGAGAAATTTTTTCCACTGATCATTAAACAAACTGCCATTTGTCAACATTGAGGTTAGCTTTCTCATTCTACTTGAAATTAGAGGAGAAAGACCTCATGCAGGAGGGACATCTAGGTTCTCTGCAAACTGTCTGCTAGGCTAAATCACTGCCCTCCACACCACCTGGAAAATTCCATTGAAAGGGGAACACATTGCCTTTAAGATATATTTTCTTCTGGTTTAAATTGTCTGGCATTTTATCATATTGCTTTTTTTCCTTTTACTGTTTTATCAATCATATGCATGTATATATATTCCCAAGTAATACTAAAACTTAGTAACACAGAATAATATCACCAAGTAGTAATACTAAATAAATCATACTGTCTTACCCTAAGGCAACCAAACGTTGTTGAGTTTACACAAACATAATACCTTTGGGTATCTGTGGCTCTCTCACCCCACGGAGCTGAAGATCATAATCAACATACTTTCTAAACTCCAGCAAAATCTTCAAATGTGGCCACAATGAAGATTGGATAAGGGAACTGAGAGAGAGGGCAAGGCCATTCATCACCCTACTCCGAAAGCAACTCTACCAATGGAGCCTAATGAGGGTACGTGATCTGTCATAGATGCAATGACATTTTATCAAATGTCAAATAAGGTGAAATCAGTCACCTCCTAACAAAAATCTGACAGAATGGTCAGCTTACTCCTTAGAAGTGCCATTTTTGTTCATACTATAATTTGAGTTCCTTTGTTTTTTTTTTTTTTTAATTATTCAAAGTGGCATCTTGAGTGAAGTTGGATGAGGTTCTGGCTTTCCGATCTGCACATTTCTCTGTGGGGTTGGGTAAAACATGAAACAAACACTTTAATTTGAGAAAAGAAAATACCCTGAATATTTTATGACTGCAAATTTCAACTTAAAGCAGACACAACTTGAAGTGCTGCTCCTGTACACAGAGGGAGAGGCCCAGCAAGTCATAGGCCCACAACCAAACTGGGTTCTGCTCAAGCCTCTTGCGCAGGCAGTGCAGTTTTGCATGCCAAGGGACCTGCTGCCTGAGCCTTGAGGGATATAAGGGACACAGTGTTCTCAATAGAGAATTCATTTCTAATATTCTCATCTTAAGAGACTCTCAACTTCAGATTTATTTTCTATTGAGGGAAGAAAATACTTTGTGCTATAAAATCTCATTAAGAATCAAAACAAAATAATTTTATGTTGGGATTTACCCATAATTCAGAAATGCTGTCTTTTGGATTCTAAAATTCTATTTGAACTTTACATGTAACTGTGTGCCTTGCTTTAAGCAAACCCAACTCATAAATGTCCTGATTAAGGAGTGAGAATTTGCTATACAGAACTCTAAGGATCCCTTTAGCAACCTTCTCAGAATGAATTTAAAAATAAATTGTGAAAATATAATATACTTTCTGGTACGCAGGTAAGATATTAGGTGAGTATGCCATCTACCCATTATTTACTTATAATATTCCTTAAGACTTTACTAAAACATAGGTATCAAAACAACAAAAACCTTCCAAGTATAAAGAATAGCCACATTCTATGATTTGCCAAATGACTAGCTGTTTAAGATAATAATAAAGGCAGTAGTATTGTCTAAAATATACAAAATATACAAAATGCCATTGCCCTCTGAGATATATGCATTAACTATTATTAATTTCATGTTAAGGGCTTTAAGTATCAAATCATTACAGCATATTGCAATTTTTATTTTTTTGACAATAATCACTGTGAAATAATTGAATGGTATACATGTAACATTTTTCCCATATGGTCCCATTCTAAGTCTCATTTCAGATGCCCCCCCCCCCCATATTTCTCAATGCTCTGGGAGTATCCCATACCAGTTATCAGCCATAAATACTATGTCAGCTTCAACCACAGTACATTATCAACTAGCACTCTTCTGCTCCCCTTCGTCAGGACTCCAGGAATGGATGGCTATGGAATAGGCACGATAAGACACCTTTCAAGCTTTTATAGACCAATGAGAAGATAGGTCTCCAGATAATGGGCCATTTTAATATTCTAATGCCTCAGATTCAGACATTCCCATTACAGAGATGTCATGATTAGAAAACACAAAGGAAAATCACTTTACATGATTTACAACTATTCCCTGATATTTAAAAATATCACATACCCCTTTCTAATGTTTTATTGCTTATGACAAGACATGCTACATGCTGATATCAGCTTAAAATTGAAATAAAATATAGAGAGTAGGAGGGGTGGGAAGACTTATCAGGGACAGAATAGAGCCCAGAAATTTTGATTAGCAATCATCTCCACCATGTAATGAGTTTCCGGACCAGCAGGGGTGAAATTGCATGCCAAAAATCACAATAAATTATTCTCCATTTGAACACAGACTAGCCATATCATCACCTAGTTCCAGGTTTAGAAGATTGAACTTATCAAATGCATTGCTGAACAAAAGCTGGCCTTCATTTCCTAATGCAGTTGAGTGTGCTGGATGATTGATTGAGTGTGGATGAAGGTTCAGTACTATGGAAAAATGATCAAAGACCGTATATCAACCACTGGGCATTCAGTGCTGTTATTACAGTGTCAATCAATAAACATAGTCTTTTAAGAGACTCTACTAGTAACACATTAATTCAAGAGCTAGGCCAGTATATTGAATAATTGCTCCACAGAGAAATTCACAAGGTACCACAGTTGCTATGTCCCTTCCTTCAAGTAATATCACCTGTTACTGGAGTAAGAAGGTATCTATGCCTTCTGGATGTTTAAAAAAGCTGGTTAATTTTTTTTTTATCAAAATAGTTTAGAACAGCCTTGAAGGGAGATTGTAAAGAAACCATTTCAATGTCCTTACCTACATTTGCCAACATCTCCATTCCCCTCAATCCATGTCTTTCAGTAGCATCACAATAAAAGATACAAGTATGCCTAGCAATTCCCAACAAATACCAATTGCAAAGAAAATCAAGCCAATGAACAAAGGAAATGGCAGAGAAGCATAGACTTCCCTAAGGTTCTTTGCTTCTTATTCTTGATAAATATGAGCAAAAATGTGCATTTATGTTTAGATGCAGTTTAATAAAAATTTCTCCCTGAGATATTTTCTAAGTCAACAATGTCCTGCTTATCTGTATACAAATAGTTGAATTTCAATCATTCATTCATCCAATTGTTCATTCAAGATTAATTCAACATGTTAAAATATGTGATAAGCTATGAGTTCAGAATTGGAGATACAAAATAAAAATATTCATCTATGCCCTATGTTTAAATACTAATTAATTAGAAGGGGGGAAAAAGTAGGATAAGTGCAATGATAGAGATAGGCGCTATTTTGAATCTCCTGTGAAGACTATCTAAACAAAATGAGAAGCTATCAAGGTGGACTTTCCCAGGCGTGACACCGGAGTTGTCCTAGAGGAAAACAAGGATAGAGTGGAGTGTACTGAGAGTACAGCCTGTACGAAGAAATAGAGACCAGAAGAGACTACAGCTATTCTGCACTGTGGGATGTGAAAGAGTGCTGGGCAAGGAATAGCAAGAGTTGAGTAGAGGGGTGGTCAGGGCAGATCAGAGGGTCTTGATAACAGTCCAAAGACTGACTTTAACAAAAAGCAATATAAGCCACATAAGAGAAGTAATATAGTAAGATATGCATTTTTAAGAGACCTTTGTGAGAACTGTACAAAAAAATGGGTCTGACCAGAATCAAAGCACTCAATTAAAAATAGTCCAGAGGAAAGGGATTGAGAAACCTGAACTATGGCAAAAGAAAGGAGAAATTAAAACATGGGAGGCAGGGATCCCTGGGTGGTTCAGCAGTTTAGCCTTTGGCCTAGGGTGTGATCCTGGAGTCCCCAGACCGAGTCCTACATCGGGCTCCCTGCATGGAGCCTGCTTTTCCCTCTGCCTGTGTCTCTGCCCTTCTCTCTGTGTCTCTCATAAATAAATAAAATCTTTTTAAAAAATAAACAAATAAAACATTAGAGGCAGGCCACCTGGGTGGCTCAGTGGTTGAGCATCTGCCTTTGGCTCAGAGCATGATCCTAGAGTCCTGGGATCGAGTCCCACATCAGGCTTCCTGCAGGGAGCCTCTTCTCCCTCTGCCTATTTCTCTGTCTCTCTCTCTCTGATGAATGAATAAATAATGAATAAATAAAATCTTTAAGAAAAAAACAAAAACAAAACCAAAAACCATGGGAGGCAAAATTGCCAAAGGCTGCTGCTTCATTGGATATAAGGGTGAGGGAAAGGGAAGAGGCATTAAGGCCCTGGTTTGGGGTTCTTGGCAATTGAGTGAAGGATGATGCTGTTGAATTAAATGATGAAGGGAGGAAGAGAAGCTAACGTAGACTGTAAATAATGAGACCAGTCATCATCTGTGTTTGAGGGCCTATGAGACCACCAGTGGTGGATGGATTTTTTAATCTAGGACTCAGGGTGGAGGTCTGCTGACATATAAGGATGGAAAAGTTTTTTCCCAGTTGTACAACAGTTGGTACCCAAAGCATGCATGGTATCACCCACAAAGAGCATGTGATGCAGTAAGAACCATGGCTGAGGCCAGAACCTTGGGATCCCTTGAAATTTAAGACATGTAAAGAGGAAAAGGAGTCCAACTTTGAAAGAGAAAGACTAATCAGAGAAAAAAGGGAACATAATTGGAAGGAAAAAGTTATTGAGCAATGCCAAATATACAGATCCAGCAGAGAATGTTCCATAAGGCTAGAGACTGGAAAATATCCATCAGATCTGGCAACTACAGAATGTCATCATTGCCCAAACAAGAGTCATATTCAATAATATGATAGTGGTAAGCCTGGAAAACACCAAGTTGAGGAAAGAATAATTAAAAGTAACAAGAGTAGACTATTATTTCAAGAAAGTTGAATAACAAGGGGGTTAAGGATTATGTACTAGTTCAAAGGGGAATTGAAAGGTTGAGAGCAGTTATTTTACAACTTTGTTTTGTAAACATGTGTGGTTTGAGTGTATTTATAAACTGGAAGGTAGAAGCTATGAAGATGAGGAAGGTTGAAGGTTCCAGATTCAAGGGGATGAGAGACTGCGTGGAGTCAAAAAGGAAGTAGAAGGCACTGTGTCGAGAGAAAAAAAGGGTGAACTAAGCCTGATACCAGTTTCAGCTTTCTAGACAGTATGCTTTCTTCCAAATAATTTTTTTAATTCATCTGTGCCTTCCTAGAAAAGTCACTATCATAACACAAATAAGGTCAACCTTTGCACCAACTTGAGAGTCCTATTGACTAAAAACTATGCAAAGAATAAAAAAATCCACAAAACAAGTTACTTGTACTGATAAAAAAATATTACATAGAAATACAAATACATTCATTAAGTATATGTTATACCAACTTCTAAATAATGTCCTATAATAAATGTTTAGGTCATAGCAAAATGGCTTGAAAAATACATGGAGTCTTCGATCTCAAAGATCATCTCTGTGACCTCCCTAGGAAGTCAGCATCTACTCAAAGATCCAAGAAGCTTGAATGTCGAATAGTAGGTACCATTTAGCCTTGTATGCACCTGAGGTTTACTTTCAGTTTTGTCAAGGCCTCACCACATAGACATAAGTGCATTCTGTATCTGATTGTTCCTTTTTTCCAAAAGGAAGCAGACAGGCTAATTCTATTCACCCTTATGATAGAAGACCCTTGTAGAAACACCCAGGGATCAGATTAGACCAACAAAAATCAAGAGCAGCCCAAGTAAAAGCAGGGAGAAAAAGAAGAAACAATCCAGGCAAAAAAAAAAAAAAAAAAAAAAGTGGCAGAACTCATCACATGGCCCCTCTAGAGTGTCTTTCCACTTGCTCTTACTGCCATAAAAACTTCTTATACCATTCTATAGCCATCTTACAAAGTACTGCATGGTGACACCATTGGCTAGCCAGACAGTGGAAAAAATAAGAATATAGGATCATTACACTTTCTATAGTATACACTTTCTAATAAACTTAATTTTCTAATTAAGTCAATCATAATAAAATTTTCTATACTCTCTAATAAAATTAATTATAAATGGATCAAAGATATATATCTGAAAAATCAAACCATAACAGCATAAGAAAACCCAGGATAATTTTTTCTAATCTCAGAATAGAAATGATCTTACTATGCATGATACAAAATCAGGAAAAAATATAAATAAAAGATCAATAAATTTGACCAATATTTAAAATTTATCAGTTGTTAAAAATAAAGTTTTAAAAAATGACAGTTGGAGAAAAGTATTTGCAACTCATATTGCAAATAATCAATTTCTTTAATAAAGAGGTCTCACAAACAATAAAAAATGTCAACAACCTAAGAGAAAAAGAAGCAACAGATACCTCACTAAAAAAGAAATATGAATTGATCTTAAACATACAAAAAGATATTCAATCTCATTTGTAATAAGAGAAATGTAAGCTAAAACCATAATGAGATTTAATCTATTAGGCAACGATAAAAATACTTGAAAATAAAAAGTATTAAAGACAGCCTGGAGAAAAAGGAAATTTTATGCACTCCTAGTTAGATTGGAAATTGACACAGCATATATGGAGGACAATGTGGCAATATCTAGCAAAACTTAAAAGTGTACATACCCTGTAGCTCTACTCCTAGGTAGTTATATGCAAGATGTTTATACAGAGATCTTTATTGAAACATTTTTCACAGGAGCAAAAAATTTAAAACAACCTAAACATCCACCAACAATAGGTAACTAGTAAATAAATTCTAGTTTACCCTTAAAATGAAATACAATGAAGCCATGTAAAAAGAAAAAATGGGATAGTATGACATAAGGAATAGTCTCCAAAATATATTAAACAGACAAACAAAAGAGTAAGATACAAAACAGTATGAAGTGTGCTATCATTAATGTAGGAACTAATAAATACACCCGTACAACTATTTTTTTAAATTGCAAAAATTTTCTTGGGAAGAATAACCCCCCCCAAAAAAACAAACAAACAAACAAACAAACAAAAAAGTGATTTCCAAACAGAGTTCGGTAACTGGGAGACAGAAGTCAGGAAACTCACTTACTCACTTTTTACTATATACCATTTTATATCTAGGATTGTGTAGCATGCACCTGCATTACCTACTCAAAAGTAAATTTAAAAATATATCTCCCAGTTATATGGACTTTTTATGCTATAGTCATATGATATCATCTGTACAGGGAGACATACTGTCAGAACAAAGACTTCTTTTTCTTCTGTGAATTTTAAAGATCCTATATCTTTTTTCATTATTTATTATCACTAGGTGACAAGCATATGTGCCTGGAAGTTTAGAACAGCAGTCTGCATTACTTCTGATAAATGGGGCTTAAATAATTCAAATGCAGTCCACATCTGAGCAAATTATAATAATTTTTGAGCCTACTTTAAGTCCCTTTTGGAATAGTATAGGGTATGAATAGATTTAAGTAACTTCTTTATTAGCAAAATATAATTTTACAGCTTTTGTCTTCAAATTAGACAAAAAAGATCTAAGAATACAGAACTGTTATAATCCCAGGATCCACATATTATCTAGAATAATGTACAGGCCTAACAAAAACTTGTATGACTGAACAAAAAATTAATTAAACTATAAAATTTTATTTCAGTTTAAAGCAGTCATAAAAAGAGTATAAGATCTAGCTGGAGTCCTCCCAACTTCAATGCAAATTTTTTGTGGGAATTTTTTTTTTTTAACAAAACTGTAAATATCAAGCCTAATTACAATTCTTGCTCTGCCCCCACTTCTTTCATAATCAACACCCCTGCCTCCCTTCTGGGTTGTACACCTTTAATTCAAAATTTAAAGCAGCAATTACTAATTTTGGGCCCAAGACACTATTTGGCAATCAGTGGTCTTACTATAAATACAATTGGATGCATCAGGGATGCAATTTGGATTTGGGTAGGTCATCGTTGATTATCTTTATTTCACAATTTGGACACTGCATAATCTTGTTTCTTCACCCAGCCTTTCTTAGTAGAAGGTTACCTTAGAGATAGGAATTTTCTTCCTACCTAAATCCCAAAATTACCCACGGTATCAGAAAGGAGCCCACCACTATGTAGGTCTATGTTGGATATGGTACTCATGTCATGCACTCCTTACCTTCTAATGAGAAACCCTATATGCAACAGGAGTCTTCTGAAATTAGCATCATAATAATGTTCTATGGTTTATGTCTTAAAGTCAGATTTTCTCAGAGATACTATTGGTATCTCTGACAGGTAACAAAATTCAATAGTTTTCTCTGTTTGCATCTGCCACTCCCTATTTTTCTCACAATTCAATTAAGAGATTATTTTAGTTTTGTTTTCACAATTAACAGACTTATTACTGCTTTCTGCCAAGCAGCAGAGTGGCACATCCTCACTCACAGACAAAAGCAGACCTTCAAACATAAATGGAAATTGCTGCCTTGAACCTTCCTAGGAATATTGGTAGAAGGGCTGGGTTGTAGCACTTGCAATGGATTCTGCCTTAACCAAAGATTTTTTGTTTTAATTAACAGAAACCCATTCTGAACCATCTAAGGGGACAAAAGAGGAAGAGAATTTACTACAATATGCATGTGCCTTACAGAATCTTAGGAAAAAATAAAAACCAGAAGCTCAAGAGCAATCAGGAACCAAAGCAGCAGCCTTTCCTTCAGATTCTCTTTCTCTGCCCCCTCCTTCTCCCTCTCTCCCCATTTCCCGGAACATCTACCCACCTCCTCTCTCTTTCTCCCTCTCTCCCTCTCCTTCCTCTCTCTGAGAGTCTCTTGGCCTGCTGCTCTCTGCACATTATTCAGCTTTCTCTGAAATTGCTGTCCTCTGCTTCTCTGCATACAAGGGCCCAGCAGCCCCCTGGTCAGTGTCACTTGTTACCCACACACTCAAATCCAGGACTGCACTTCTCTCAATGAGTTCTCTAAATTCTTCTGACAGATAATTTGTCCCAGATTTGGATGAGGTATCCCATCAACTATAGACAAAAAAGACAAGGTCTAGCAAATAGTCTAAACCTGGCTCTTAGGTGCTCATCCCTGTCGGTGGGGATCAAGGTGAGAAGTGTGTTATAATGAGCTTGAAAGAAATCTAAATAGGTACCTATTGCCTTGTAGTGCTTCCCAACACTATACTAGTAAGAGGCTTGTGTCTAGAAAAATAAGCTAGACTATGCTGTAATAACAACCTCAAAATCTTAAAAGTCCTCTAACAACAAAGATTTCTTTTTTTTTTCTTCCTTCCTTCTTTTTTTTTTTTTTTTTTTTTAAGAGAGAGAGAGAGACAGAGGCAGAGACACAGAGGGATAGAGGGAGAAGCAGGCTCCATGCTGGGAGCCTGATGCGGGACTTGATCCCGGGACTCCAGGATCAAGGCCTGGGCTGAAGGTGGTGCTAAACCACTGAGCCACCCGGGCTGCCCCACAACAAACTTTTCTTTTCCACTTACACACCATGTCTGCTTCAGGTCAGTAGGGTGCTCTTCTCCAAATCATCCTCATTCTGGGAACCAGGCTGACAGTGCCTCCAGCCTCACAAATGTCCTGGTCAAATGGAGGACAGGGACATGGCTGCCACACACACCTCTCACTTGCTTAGCTCAGAGGCAAATGTGTCACTTCTATTCATATTTTACTGGCCAAAGCAAGTCACATGACAACACCTAATTTCACAGAGCCACAGAGGAATCATCCTGGTATGTGTCCAGCAGGAGGAGAGCTAGGCTGTCTATAAGTAGCAGTGAGGACTAGCCCAAAGGCTCATGACAAAGATGCTGGGGTAAGAAAACACATTTATTTAGAAAACCACGAAACATTACGCCAGGAGAAAAGCTAGAATCCAGCTATACCATTTACATTCACTTCAAGGATGTGGATAAAAAGGAACACTTATGAACTACTGGTTGTATTGCAAGTTGGCGCAGCAACTTGGAAAAGAGTATAAAAGTTCCTCAAAAAAATTAAAAATAGAACTGCCCATATGACCCAATAATTCCACTACTGGGTATTTATCCAAAGAAAACCCTAATTTGAAAAGATATAAACACCCCTATGTTTATTACAGCATTATTTACAATAACTATGATACGGAAACCACCCAAATATCCACCAATAGATGAATAGATAAAGATGTAGTATATGCATACACAGATACATAAACAAAAAATGGAATATTACTCAGCCATAAAAAAGAATGAGATCTTGCTATCTACAACAATACGGATGGATCTAGAGGGTATTATGCTACATGAAGTAAGACAGAGAAAAAAAATACTATGTGATCTCACATGTGGAATCTAAAAAACAAAACAAACAAACAGACTTTCAAAAACAGAACAAATTGGTGATTGCCACATGGGAGGTGGAAGGGGGATGCATAAAATAGATAAAAGAGGTCAAGAGGTACAAACTTTCAGTTGTAAAACAAATAAGTCACAAAGATGAAAAGTACAGCATATAGAATATGGTCAATAATACTATATTTACATTACTCAGTGATGGGGAGTAATGTAAATATACTCCCTGTTGTGAACACTGAGTAAAGTATAGAACTGTTAAATCATCATGCTGTATATTAACATATTAATATAAAATTAATATAAAAACTAATATAACACTGTATGTTAATTATACTTCAATAAAACAAAAAACTTAATCGGCCATCAAAAAGGACAAATACCCACCATTTGCTTCCACATGGATGGAACTGGAGGATATTATGCTGAGTGAAATAAGTCAATCACAGAAAGACAATCATCGTATGGTTTCATTTATATGTGGAATATAAGAAATAGTGAAAGGGACTATAAGGGAAAGGAAGGAAACTGAGTGGGGAAAAATTAGAAAGGAAGACAAACCATGAGAGACTCCTAACTCTGGGAAACAAACTAAGGGTTGCAGAAGGGGACGAGGGGGGGATGGGGTAACTGGGTGACGTGCACTAAGGAGGGGACTAGATGGGATGAGCATGGGTGTTATACTATTTGTTAGCAAATTAAATTTAAATAAAATTTTTAAATAATAAAAATAATTTTAAATAAAATAAAAAATAAGAACTTTTTAAAAAGTCAGTCATTTCTTTTCATCTCATGTATTCCTCAGTTAACGGAGAAGAAACAGAGTAATTTAATTATACTTTTATTTATATTAGCTATCTTCAAAATCAAAATAGAGAAAATTAAGGATTTTAAGTTCTAGTAAAAAGATACTATATATACCTACTTAATTTCTAGAATTGTTTTTTTCAGAACTTGTTCTAACCCAGTCACATAGGAGACATATAAACCTGCAGGACAATTGTTCATTAAATCAACTGCTACAGTGGTGTAAATAAAAATCTCAAATTGAGGGGATCCCTGGGTGGCGCAGCGGTTTGGCGCCTGCCGTTGGCCCAGGGCGCGATCCTGGAGACCCGGGATCGAATCCCACATCAGGCTCCCGGTGCATGGAGCCTGCTTCTCCCTCTGCCTGTGTCTCTGCCTCTCTCTCTCTCTGTGTGTGTGTGACTATCATAAATAAATAAAAATTAAAAAAAAAAGTCTCAAATTGATTTGAGAAGATCAAGAACATTACATTAAGTAAGAGTTGTGCCATTTAAAACCCTCTATCAGTGTATAAAATCTCATGACTTTTGGTTATATTTACGTCTAGAAATATTGCCAATACAATTTCATTTACTTGAAGATATATATATATATATATATATATATATATTATAAAATAGCATTAAATCAAAGGCAAATTGATTATATACAATATATCTGATGAACCTTATAAAGCTAAAATAAGGAAATAAATAGACAGTAAAAAGACACTAATTTCCTTCCTTAGATTTTGGATTTTGTTGTTTAAAATTCATACAATGTCAAAAAAAAATTATGATTGATGCTGCATGGGCTATGTTCAACAATGTCTGGTAGTAAAAAGTACCTTTCCTGGACCAGCTATGATTTGGAAAATTCATATTAAAAACTAATGAACAGGGGCACCTGAGTAGCTCAGTGGTTGAGCATCTGCCTTTGGCTCAGGTGGTGATCCCAGGATCCTAGGATTGAGTCCCACATCAGGCTCCCCACAGGGAGCCTGCTTCACCCTCTGCTATGTCTCTGCCTCCCTCTTTGTCTCTCATGAATAAATAAAATATTTTTAAAAAATGAAATAAAAACGAGTGAACAAGGTTAATTAGTGAACAATGTCCATTATATGAATTCTAAGAGCAATTAGTAAAAGGTGCTAGTGTCATATTAGGAGAGTATTTCTATGTGCATGCATGTACATCTCACTTATCATTAAATTGCGTTTATCAACTGAATGGACAAAATACTTATTTCAGAGCCTGTGTCTTTAAATTATTATTATTTTTTTAATTTTTATTTATTTATTTATGATAGTCGCACAGAGAGAGAGAGAGAGAGAGAGAGAGAGAGAGAGAGAGGCAGAGACACAGGCAGAGGGAGAAGCAGGCTCCATGCACCGGGAGCCCAATGTGGGACTCCATCCCAGGTCTCCAGGATCGCGCCCTGGGCCAAAGGCAGGCGCCAAACCACTGCGCCACCCAGGGATCAGAGCCTGTGTCTTAATGATCTCTTCTAGTATGCATTAGCCTTTGAGGAATAATAAACGTAGTACTTAAATCAAAATGAAAAAAAAAGGTGATTCATAAAATAAATAATGCTAGTACAACTGGTTATGCATCTTGAAAAAAAAAAGAAAGTGAAATTTTACCTCACACCACTTATAAATATAAATTCCAAAGGAATGAAATGTTTATATATAAAATAAATAGGTTACTCTAAAATTAGAAAACACGTAAGAAAATACTTTTATAACCTGGGAGTTGAGGTGACCTTTGTCAGCTAGACAGGATGTCTAAAAACCATAAAGGAAAATATTTGATGACATAAAAATTTACCCAATTTGTTTTAGCAAAACATATCATTAAAAAACCCAAACAATAGGCAGTGAAAAAGAATATAATCCAGATGGACAATAAAAGATTATTGTTCATAAAATACATAAGGCTACTACATACTGATAAGAAGAAAATGCAATCAATCAAAAAGTAGGCAAAGGCAGAAGACTAGGCAAGTGGTAGAAGAACAAAATAAATGACCTCAGTAAAGACCTGACCACTAGTTGAGAAAATGCAGATTAAGTAAAAGCAAGATGCCCTTGTTCAGTGATGAGACTGGAACAAGCCTGTAAGAGGAGGAACACCCAGCATGGTAAAATAAAGGAACACACTTTCAGATTCTGCTGTGAGAACACAGTCACAACTGCAGCCCAATAAGCCCATGATCTGACCTCCTACTTCTGGCTACTTATGCTTAAGATAGTAAAGAAAATAAGAATATGAAGAAGTGGGCAGCCCGGGTGGCTCAGCGGTTTAGCGCCGCCTCCAGCCCAGGGCGTGATCCTGGAGACCCAGGATCGAGTCCCACATCAGGTTCCCTGCATGGAGCCTGCTTCTCCCTCTGCCCCTCCCTCTCTCTCTCTCTCTCTCTCTGTGTATCTCTCATGAATAAATAAAATAAAATCTTAAAAAAAGAAAAAGAATATGAAGAAGCAAAACTGTACTTCCTTCAATAGAAAGTAGATACAAGCTTCATTGAATCCTTTTCTAAAATTAAGCAGGATATTAATAAATTATAAATAAAATATTTAAAAGATACACTCACATATGTGTATTATACACATCTACATAATATGTGGCAGGATCTTGGCTAAGCTAGAACAATTTCATCTTTATTTTTAAAAATTCTGAGACTACACAAACATCTGTGTTAACAGTGAGCTAAAAACCTCTTTTAAAGCAGTTCTTAAAAACTAAGTTAATGCTATTGTTTCAAAAGTCATATTTCTTAAGAAAATCCTCTCCCCCTTTTAATTTTCATCTGTTAGTCTTAAAATTCTAAATCACTCCTCTTTAGTGCTGCATGTGCAAAGATTGCTCACAATGTCTCCTCCAAGACAGACAAAGCCATTATGGAAATTGCAGCCCAGCTGGCCATCACAGTCGCCAATCCCAATGCCAGGCTGCACAGCAAAGAAAATGAGTAGACAGCTTATGTGCATTTGTATTTGTGTTAATAAAACCATAAAACTACAAAATAAATAAACAAATAAATAAATAAAATTCTAAGTCAAAGTTTCAGCGCAGTGGTTTTTTATAAATGGGCTAGTTTTCTAATACCAATTATAAAACATGTTTGTTTGATATAATCCCCACATGGTAAGTAAATTACCCCTTTCAGTAAATTAAGCATTTGATAATTTAACAGTTTCAGCCCTTTAGGGAAGCAATTAGAGTAGTGGAGAGGGATTTGATACATTTATGAAGACTGTAACTCTGTCTTCCCACTAGTCCAATTTGTGCAAAGGAATCAGCCTCCTTGGCTAGCAGAATGAGAAATGAACAAGGAGTAGTGGAAGGGGAGGTGGGTGGGGGGATGGGGTGAGGGGCACTGAAGAGGGCACCTAATGGGTGAGTACTGGATGTTATACTATATGTTGCCAAATCGAACGCCAATAAAAAAATATATACAAAAAAAAGAAAGAAAGAAAAAAAAAAAAGAATGAGACTCAACCCATTCATGCTGTCCATGTCAAGATCAAAATATCCCACTACTATTACAGCTTTTATTTTACATAGTACAAAAGTAATGAATATTCATGACAGAAAATTGGGAAAATGGAGAAAAACAAAAACAAAGATAATAAAAATCACCCATAATACTTCTATCCAAAGGTAACCACTGCAAACCTTCTGGTTCATTTCCCTCTGGGGTCTATACTTGGCATACTATTAACAATAACAGGGGTTTGGGAAAAAGGAAGTAATGGTCCATCCCAAATCACAGGAAAAAAAACAGTCAACAGGACACACATTTATTTAATAATAGAAGCATTTTTTAATATTTACTATTCTATGATTGCTTTTATATACACTTGTACTGTTGCTCAATTTCATAGCTGATCTGTCCTTATTTCATATAAAGCCTGTACAGCACCTATCCATCAGTAAGACAGATCTCATCTTTCTAAAGAACCCAGAAAGATGGCCGAGACAATAAAAGCCAGCATTAGACATGACTCTGTTTCTACTCACTGTCCACCAGACATCACCATTCTAATAAACCCTGCCTTTACCTCCAACCCCCACTGGGAGAACATCACAGTGTCACTGTCCTCCATTCACTTCAGGCCAGGGCCACTCTAAGCCAGAGATAACATCATCATTAGTTCTCAGTGCCTCAGACCTCAATTCACAGCCACCTCTGTCAAGCTAGAAATTAAGATTATTTTCACACCTGTTCTCCACCAGAAAATTGATTTACTGTCATAGAGTAATTGGGCTACTATGTATTTCCAAAAGACAGAGGTCTCTAATATGTACATTATTTCAATCATTTTAGAAATGCTACTCTTTAGTATACTGTGTAGCATTTCTATCACTGTCCATCCAAATCTCAATCTTTCTCAGATAATTAAGAAGTTTTTTATTTTATTTGCAAAAAAAAAAAAAAAGTCAATCTGTTTCAATATGCAGTATCTGTTACCTACTTTATCATTTTCTTTTTTTGCAACACTGGGGTCATTTTTGTTTTGTGTTTACTGTTTTGTAACATATTTTATTGGTGAATCAGAAACAAAGGTAATTAGAAACATAAGTAAGAAAGCCAATGTTTCTGAAAAAGATCTTTCACACATCAAGGTTGGCCATTAGCAAAAATTGTGAAAGGAGCTTGAATTTACCTTCAGCAAAACTCTTCCTATATACTTTTTCTTCGCTTTGGGGTCCTAAAATAACGAGATGATATGTGTTTCCATAACACAAAACAAATATAACTGAGAGAAATTATTTCCTACCAAGTTTTTATGTTTTTTTTTTTAAGATTTTATTTATTTGACAGATAGAACTAGAGAGCACAAGTAGAGGGAGAAGCAGGTTCCCTGCTGTGCAGGATTCCATCCCAGGACCCTGAGGTCATGACATGGACTCTGGGATCATAACCTGAAGACAGAGGCTTAACCAACTGAGCCACCCAGGCCCCCAAGTTTTTATAGTTTTAAAAGAAGATTAGTCAAATAAGAGAATGCTTAACCCAAAATAACAAATATCATAAAGTGGAATTTCAGATATCCTAGAAATGAGAGAGATTTCTGGGGAGGGCTTTCCTAGCGCCCTCATATAATATCTGTAAGGAACCATCCACAATAGCTATACATAAATCAAATTCTGTCAACCAAGACTAAATGGGGTGAAATTCTAAGAAGTGCACATTAATCTCTCTGGCCACAATGTAGTGACAATCAATATTAATATATTCTGGAAAGCAAACCTTCCTTCTAAAAGATGCACAGGCACCCAAATTATGCAAAATCCATCAGGTTGGCATCAGAAAGCCACAAATGAATATAAGTTACTAAGCAAGAGGAATGCTATACTAAGCAAGAGGAATGCTAAAGAATATTGACTAAATTTTCATTGTTTAGCACAATTTAGTAGGAGATCACTGAAGTTTCAAATGATAATCTGTTGGTTTTAGCCTATATAAGAAAGGTGGGTGTCTGAATATTTCAAAAATTAAACTATGGTTCGAAGGAATATTTTCTATTTACTAAAATTCACCACAGTGCATCTAGTGTTCAGAATTACAGTAAAAATTCTGAAAGGCCAGTTTAAAAAAAACAAGTGTTCGAGTTTATAGTATGTTCCATTTGCCCTTTTCCACCTATTGCACTTTAGCTTAAAACCCAGCTAGAAAAGTATTTGAATACCCAAGTGGTTACTGTAGAGATTCTGAAGGCACTAAGCTATGATTTCCTCAAGTGGAAAGTGTCGTTTGACAGCCCTTACAAAATGCTACAAGCATAAAAGTGGAAGGTTTGAACAAGCAATCCGCTCAGTCAATCTCCTAGACAGACTTCTCAGCTCCTTATGGTAAGATCATTTGTCAAACCAATAGGAAATCACTAGTCATGCCTCTAACCTGTTGAGTTCTTTTGGTAGTAGTGAGTCTGATGTTCTTTAGATAATTAGACTTTTGAATAGAAAATTATAAGATACTTAGACCTAATAAGTAGACTTTTCCATCTAGCTATAAAATACAGTATTTGCAAATAGTTAATTATACACCTGTTTTCCACCACAAATGTCATCTAGCTTAACAGGTGAGAATAATGGCAACATCTGTTGCTGTCATATAAATACAGAATACGAATAAAACAACACTCATAAAACTCTCTCAACAGGTTCTGGCTATACTGCATTACAATGTTTTCCTCATTTTCATTCCCTCCAGCAGTTATCTGATCTCAATTATGAGAAGCTGACAGAGAAAGACAAGATTTAACAAAAGATAAATATATACACAAGTAAAATGATGTTTAATATCTGCTCATTTTGAATGCTTGAGTTATATATCAATGTAGTGTCTGTTGATTTTCACTCTAATACCAGATCTGCCTATAAAATAATGACAGGCCTGTTATCATTAGAGGTGTCAGTCTTATGGTTTGTTGTTGTTGTTTTTAATCATTATATATCTTACAGTATCCGAGAATACTGTAATAGTGACATGGGAAGAACATGATTAAAAAACTAAAGAGTGGCCAGGTGGAATAAATACACTGCAAATGCACTTAATTTCTAGCAAACATGAGTGTATTTTAGTTTTCTGTTAGACTGGGAGGAAAAAGAATCTACACAGATTGTAGTTCTGATGTATCATGGCAAGGCCATTTCAAATATAAAATGGAAGGATTCTCGGAGGGAAAAGAATCATTTCCTTCTGCTGTTAGAAAAACATAGTCCCCTAAATGCTGTATGAGGATATTTCCCATCATATCCTTGCAGTTGAAATCACTATACACTCCAGTGTTCATTTAGCTCCCCATAGATTTAAAAAGAATAGCCCACTGACTCCACTTCCCAGCCTCCGTAAGGGACAGGGTGGCCTGAGGCCCGGGTGGCTGTCTCCACACAATATTTTAAAACAACCCTACTTGTAAAGTTCTCTTTATTTGCGCAAGTTGATTTTTCTGTGCCTTTTTCTAGTATCCATACAGCCCAGCCCTGTTCCTATAGAGGAACTAAAAATTGTGTGAAAGAATATTTTTAAAATTTAACCATTCCTTTAATTTTGTTCCAGGGATAAAAGTCAGATACCTTCAATGGAAAGATGAAATTTTTCCATGAAAATTATTTCACTTGCAGGAAATAGCCATTCAATTTTAATCTTTTAATTGTACGAAAACAGCCGAAAGGATAACTTTCTGTGGTGAGTAGAATGAATTCAGAATTCCTATTTACCACTTATTTTTTTTTTAATTTTATTTATTTATGATAGGCACACAGTGAGAGAGAGAGAAGCAGAGACATAGGCAGAGGGAGAAGCAGGCTCCATGCACCGGGAGCCCGACGTGGGATTCGATCCCGGGTCTCCAGGATCGCGCCCCGGGCCAAAGGCAGGCGCCAAACCGCTGCGCCACCCAGGGATCCCGCTATTTACCACTTATATTCATCACATGAAGATTATCTGAAAGCCATATCAAATTCTGAATTCATTCAAATCTTCTGTTGTACAGTTTTCAAAAAAGATGCCACAATTCAGTTATTTCAGCATATTGAAATTATTGGCTTGAGAAAAAGAGTAAACACTTGCTGACTAAAAATGATGCACTTAGTACTAGTCTCTACAGGGATACCAAAAAAAAAAAAAAAAGGAAAGGAAAAAAAAAGTAAGTAAGAGGGCCTTCCCTCTCCCTTTCATGAATCTACAGAAAGGATGGAGAATAAAATGCAACCAGATACTGCTAACTCCCAGGACTAGTCAGTCCAGCCTACTGGCCTAAAATCAGTGTGTCCATCCTTCCCATCACTAGTGATTGGTTTAAAGTCAAGCACATGTCCAAGTCTGGCCAAACTGAAGTCCATCTGGAACTTTGGTTATGGGGCCTTTAACTGAGATTGCTCAGGTGGAGGCTCATTCATGTGTGCATTCAGCAAATCTTTCTAGATATCTACCCTGTTAAGTACCCTTCTCGATGGCAGATGTAAGCCCACAGAGGAAAACAAAAGGGAGGGAAGAAAAGAGACAGATGGTTGGAACATCTGGATTCAGTCATGCCTAAAGTCAGATTGACCCCTGGACTTTTTAGTTAATATAAGTCAGTAAATCTCTTTTTTAGTTAAGGGAATTTGAGTTGGAGTCTCTGTCTATGCAGTCAACAGTCCCAAATAGTACCCCACTTTCACCCTCAAAGTCTAGGGTTGGTAACTGGAGTAAAATCTTACCTTCTTGTACTGGGTCTTGCTTGCTCTGTTATGGTCATAGACATAAAACCATCTAGAATAGTCTCATGGCCCATTCCCTGTCCCTTCCTAGCATTTCTCTACCTAATTTGTAGTGATTCTCCAACTCTTACACTGGTCCCAAAAATTTGGAGGTAACCTACTTCCAACTCCAACTTAGACTGGTATTTTTTTCCTGTGGGGACAAAAGAAAACCTACACAGCACTCACATCTCTGCATAAACACATACAAATTATACCACAAGAATCACAGATATGAAGCTGAAAATACACTACCAGGGCACCTCCTCCTACCTCTTATCCAATGCAGGAATGCTGTCTTATTGTCCCCTGGCCAAGAATCAACTAGCCTCTGGTTAAATACTTCCACAGACAGGATGCTCACTACCTCAAGCACCATGTGTCCCAGTAATGGACAGCTTCTATCTCTAAGAAGTGTCATTATTATACCAAATAAAAAATCTCTTTCTGAAATTTTCATTGGTTTATGCTACTTCTGTAAGTAGAGCAACAAAAAATAAGCTCCTTCCCTGTCTACTTGTCAGCTCTTCAAATATTTGAAGACAATTAGCATGTCTCCCTTTAGTGTGTGTTTTTCTATAGTTCCTTCAGGTTTCTTAAAATACATGACTTCCAAGTCCACTGATATCCTGATTTCCCTTGTCTAGGTACACTCTAGTTTGTCAACATTCCCTCTAAAATGTTATCCCTCCCTCCCATCCCACCCCTGAATGACCCTTGTGGTGGTCTGAAAAAAACAGAAAACTGTGGGAAAATCACTTCCAAAGGGCTGAACATTGCATTTTTGACAATAAATCCTAAGATTTCATTGGCTCTTTTTCTTTTATCAAACATACCACATGCTTAACAATTTTAGTACAACCCCTAACACATCAAGAAAGTTTGTGGCCTTAAAGCTCCTAATGATCAAATGACACCAAAATTGTTACACAAGAACCTGCTGGATTGAGGATCTTTCTTTTCTTTCCTATTTTTGGTGAGGGGTAGTTTGGTCTTTGTCTATTTTTTTAGTCCAAGCTTCAAAGCAGGACCCTTGCTGGGTTGTTCATCAACACTGTAAAGCCAGGACCTGGAACAGTGTCTAGCACATGGTAGGGACTCAATAAGAGCCACTAAACTAAATAAATCTCAATTTAGGAAACTCCATCCATTGATGTTTACTTAATTTTTTAATCAGCCTCGAGATTCAGTTAGTTGAGGTCATTTGCAGTCTAAACTCAGCATTAGTTATACTTCTTAATTCATGTTCCCTCTAAATTTAATAGTCTGCTTTGTTTAGCTTTACCTAAGACACTGATGAAAACACTGGACAAGCTGGAGCCAAAGTTAGAGCCCTTTATCTTAGAACTCGAGAGACACCAGTCAGGGTGACACTAAGCCATTATCCATACACTAGGGCTGATGCAACTAACTCAGCTTAAGATTTCATCACCTCACTCTGGGAAAGCTTTTTATTTTTTATTTTTTATTTTATTATTAGTTTTTTAATTTTATTTATTTATGATAGCCATCACAGAGGGAGAGAGAGGCAGAGACATAGGCAGAGGGAGAAGCAGGCTCCATGCAGGGAGCCTGACGTGGGATTCGATCCTGGGTCTCCAGGATCGCGCCCTGGGCCAAAGGCAGGCGCTAAACCGCTGCGCCACCCAGGGATCCCGGAAAGCTTTTTAAAAATGTTTTGTTAATATCAAAACACAGTAGTCAATAGGCTGAATCTTATGAAATTATCATTTTTCTAAGACAAAAAGCTTCCAATATTAACAATTTCATGTGATTCAACCTATGTGAAAGCATCTGTAATATCTAGCCAATGTTTGTTTATTAAGTTACCAAGACTTTCCTTAGAGAATCTATACTGGTTCCATTCTACTGTGTCTAGAATCTACTATTTTCTACCTCCAAAATCAAGATATTTACCCAAGTCTTCTCCAACTAACAGCTCACTTATGCAGTTTCCTTCTTTACTTCAGTTTCTATTCGCTTTCTTAGGAACCAAGATCTATTCAGTAGAACTGAGAGGTGGTCTATAAATGCCCAGTGTATCTTGGGCTCTCCTCGCCCTAATGTTTTACCCTTTATCACCTGAAGATAATTATCTCTATTCCCCAAAATAAATCCCTATTCCTCTTGAAGTAGGTAAGTAGGTAAATGGCATTTTACAGAGCCTCAAATTACAAATTTCTATAAGTGAATAGCAAGTTGATCATTTGTATTATTATTAAATGTCTCCCTCTACCCCCAAGAGTCAAATGACCATACTACTACTAAGCCAAAAGAAGGAAATTTCTTAAGACAGAATTGTATGTGACAAATATTGAGCATAGGTCCAAAGCTGTTGAATGGATGATTTTGAAATGAATGCACTAACACATGGACTTATTTGAAAGTTATACTATACATTATGGCCAGAGATTAAATAGACATTTACATGGAAAATATTAGGGAAAAATTAAGTATAGAAAATTGTCTTTGTATAATTATCATTTTCAAAATCAATAGAGCTGATTACTAAAGCTATATGCTATAACATTCTAATGTGATCCTGGCTCTTAAAAATATAAATGAGTTTCTAAAGTGTGACATCCTGTGCATGGTATGTCACAGAATTCATTTTCCTAGTCTTATTTTTCTGCTCATTTCTTATTTTGTAATTAGCAAAGTGGCCAGAGATGAAGAGTGGAGGGAAAAAAAGTTCCAGCAATGTAACATCACCAATGTTTACTATTTTTAAATACATGGAAACAGTTTTGAAAAGCAAGCCAGATCTAAGCTTTAATCAGATGCAATATCAAATAAGTATTCGTATCTATTATTAAATCAGAGAAAAGATGAGAAACCAATGATTTTTAAATTATCTAAAAACTAGAAATGAGATTATTCTTAAAAGAGGCCTTACACAAATGAACTTTAGCAACAAAGATTTCAACTGAGCCATTTAAAATAAATTATTCCCTCGAATGGGCAGCCCAATCTGAACTGTGAAAGCTTCTAGCACATAATTTCAAAGGTCACTTTTCCTCCCAGGAAAGTAACGCTGTGCCTCTGTACTTGCAGGAGCAGGCTTCTGGACAGCACCTGCATAGGCTGCTAAGCTGTCAATTATTTGTCAAGTTTTCTAGTTTGTGGTTTCTCCAAAGCTCTTTGATTCTCACCCACTTTGAGCCATGTCCTTATGTCCTTGCTCGTTAGCAGTAACAGTGTACATTCAAAAAGGGAAGGATGACCCTCAAGCCAAGTGCTGTAGGTATTAATTTGTAGAACTAGTAAAATAGGCAATGGGATGAACAAGTAAATATATAGTTTTCAACTAGGCTTTAGGGATCAGGTGTGGATTTGAGTTCTTCCCTAACTTGGCAACATTGCAGAGCAACTTGCTCACCTTAAATTGGTCATTTTTAAAAATTTAAATATTACTTAAGTAGCATACAGTGCAATATTGATTTCTGGAATAGAATTCACTCATATGGGAAATATAAGAAATAGTAAAAGGGATTACAGGGGAAAGGAGGGAAAATGAGTGGGAAAAATTAGAGATGGCAACAAAACATAAGAGATTCCTAACTGTGGGAAACAAACAAGGGGTAGTGGAAGGGGAGGTGGGCAGGGGGATGAAGGTGACTGGGTGACGGGCACTGAGGAGGGCACTTTGATGGGATGAGCGCTGGGTGTTATACTATATGTTGGCCAATCGAACTTCAATTAAAAAAATGTTTAAAAAAAAAGAATTCAGTGATTCATCATTTACTTACCACACCCAGTGCTCATCACAAGTGCCCTCCTTAATGCCTATCACCCATCTAGCCAATCCCCCCACCCACCTCCAACAACTCTGCTCTCCATCATTAAGAGTCTCTTATGGTTTATTTTCCTCTCTCCCTTTCCCACTGCCCTTTCCATAGGTTCTGTTTTCTTTCTTAAGAAAGAAACTCATTTACATATGAGTGCGATCCTATGTTATCTCTACTTCTCTGACTTATTTCCCTTAGCATAATGCACTCTAGTTCCATCCATATTGTTGCAAATAGAAAGATTTTATTCACTTTGATGGCTGAGTTATATATATAATATATATATAATTATTATTATACACATACACACACACACTCCACATCTTCTTTGTCCATTCATCAGTCAATGGACATTTGGGCTCTCTCCATTGATTGGCTATTATTGATAATGCTGCTATAAACATTGGAGGGGTTTTATTCTGTATTTTTGTATCCTTTGTGTAATAACTACTGATAGAATTGCTGGCTCATACAGTACTTCTATTTTTCCCTTTCCGAGGAAATTCCATACTGTTCTCCAGAATGCACCAGTTTGCATTCCCAACAGCGTAAAAGGGTTCTTTCTCTGCATCCTCGCCAATACCTGTTATTTCTTTTGTTAATTTTAGCCATTCTGACAGGTGTGAGGTGATATCTCACTGTGGTTTTGATTTGTATTTCCCTGATAATGAGTGATACTGAGCATCTTTTCATGTGTCTGTTGGCCATATGGATATCCTCCCTGAAAAAGTGTATTTTCATGTCTTCTGCCCATTTCTTAACTGGATTAATTGCTTTTTGGGCATTGAGTTTGATAAATTCATTAAAGATTTTGGATACTAACCCCTTATCCTATGTGTCATTTGCAACATTATGGAGCATCTTGCTCACCTTAAATTGGTCAGCTTTTATATTTAAAATGTCTAGGCTCAATACCACTTTGTCTTTTCAGATAGTCAGGAAGCACATGTTTTGACTATTGCCCTAAGTAGCTTTTCAAAGGCAACTCGTTGAAAAGGATTTGCAGCTAGAGCAAAGGTGACAAGTTGACCTTTGCTGGCTGCAAAGACCTTTGTCATAATAATCAGCCACTTTCTGGCCTGTAAGAGAATGATTCTTTTGGCTTTCATTTTATTGTTCCCAATATCAGGTCTGGGTCGTTATAAATATTATTCTGCAAGTCTGCAAAGAACCAGGGTTTGAGTGATGATGCCCTTGAAGTGGCCCAGACCTTAATTTCAGTTGGAAAAGTCAGGCAATGTTTTCTCCTGTTGCTATATCTTTTGGAGGAAATGTTTATCACACTATTGATAAATTAACCAATAAAACTGAGTTTCAGGGGATGCCTGGGTGGCTCAGCGGTTTGGTGCCTGTCTTTGGCCCAGGGCACGATCCTGGAGTCCCGGGATCAAGTCCCACATTGGGCTCCCAGCATGGAGCCTGCTTCTCCCTCTGCCTGTGTCTCTGCCTCTCCTCTCTCTCTCTCTGTGTCTATCATAAATACATAAATATATCTTTTAAAAAAAACACAAAATTATTAAAAAAAACTGAGTTTCAGATAAAGATGTTACAACATCAAGTTTGTTACAAACATCAAGTTTGTAATGGAATTTGCCTCGAAAGAGACCATGAGTTCTCACTATAAATATTGCCCCAAGTTTTCCCCAAAAGACTGGCCATTTACCACAATGTATATACACCAGAAAAAAGGAAATACCCAAGTCTTTCAAAAACGACTAAACCCTGGCTCTGAACTGATACTAATTTCTAAGAAACCAAAAACATCACTTTGAGCTATTCAGGGCTCATGGTAGTTATGTGATAGATTAATTTCAAATTACAGTGGGCCTATCTGGTCCATTGGCCTACTTTGCAGTTATTCTTCAATTCCTGAATGTATATTTGGAATAGACATATTTGGCAACTGGAACTATCTCTATGGGGTGAAAGCTATGGGAACTTCCTCTCCCTACCAAGGTGGTAACCCTGGGGGAATTTCAGAGATTAATGCCACCATCAAAATCTTGAAAGAAGCAAGGATGGTGGTACCTATTACACACCCATTTAATCCACCAATGTGGCCTGTGCAGAAATCAGACAGATTTTGGAGAATGACTGTGGATTATCACAGTCTTAATCAAGTAGTGACTATAAATGTAGCTGCTGATTCAAATGCAGTATCTTTACTAGAGCAAATAAACAGTCTGTCATGTGGGTTGTAACTAATGTCTTTCTTCCCATAGTAATTTGCAAAAACCATCAAAAATAGTTTGTTTTACTTCAAAAGGAAGACAGTACACCTTCACAGTCTTGCTTCAGGGAAACTATATTTCCTAGCTATTTAAATTTGTGATGAAATTACCTCAAAAGCAACCACAATTTCTCACTATAAATTCCTCCAAGTCTCCCCCAAAAGATGTATAGCCATTTACTAGAGTGTCTGCACACTGTAAAAAAGGAAATACCCAATAAATTTTCTTGCTCTCTTCCATTATATAATATGCAGAGATCTTGATGTTCCACTAACTTCACACAATATTGACAAGATTATGCTGATGAGATCTAATGAGCAGAAAGAAGCCAGCACTTAATGTCTTAGTAAGACATATGGATGATAAACCCCTGAAAATTTCAGAACCCACCACCACCACCTCAGTAAAGTTTTTAGGGGTTTAACAATCTGGAAGAAATTGAGACATTTCCTCCCTGGCTAAAAATAAATAAAAAATTTTTGCACTTCATACTACCTACCACGAAATAAAAGGCACAATGATTGAGAGCCCCCCCCCCTTTTTTTTTCTTTTTATATTGGAAGCAACAGATACCACATTTTAGCATGCTACTTTAAGTCCTTTGGAGAGCCACACACAAGTCTACCAATTTCAAGTGGGGACCAGAACAAGAAAGGCACTGCAGTAAGTTCAAGCTGCAGTATAAGCCTATCACTTGACCTTTATTATCCAGGAAATTCAATGACATTTGAAATCTCTGAGGCAAAGGGGGATGTTGTTTAGAACCTCTGGCAACTACCAATAAGAGACTCGCAATGCAGGTCACTCAGATTATGAAGAAAATGTATGCCCTTTTCTGTAGATAACTATTATCCTTTCAAGAAACATATTTGGGCCTGCTATTGGGCCCTGATAGAGACTGAACTCCTAACCAGGGGACCGCAGGCAAACATGAGGCCTGAGCTTCCCACGATGAACTAAGTGCTATCTAGTCACAGGTTAAGCCTGTGCAGCAGCAACCTACATATAAAACAAAAAAGAAGGTTTGGAAGGTATGAAAAATTTGAGCTGGTAAAGGCAGTCTCACGGGCACAGTCTTTTGGCTCTAATGTAGCCAAGTTAGAATGGGCCTTGGGTCTGGAACATGTCTGCAAAAGATAAAAAGCTCATTCAGCAGTGTGCTGGGCTTTTTGCCTTATGTCGTATTATCTTTTCCTATTTCAGGCTCAATGTCTCCTCCTTTGTTCTCCTTAAGTGTGTGCCTTAATAGCCCAAAGGCATGACCCTAGCTTTCAGAATTTAGATTCCATGATGGTGGGGAAGGAGTCCTTCTGCTAAGGTATGACAAAGGTGTATATAAGCCAATTGCCTGCATTGACTGCCAGGGGCAGCCACTAGCCATAAGAGACCAAAGCACACTACTAGAGGTGATCTTGCCCTGTCTCTTCTCTGTGTAAGAATAGCACTGTTCCATCCAGTGCACGACAGTGCTGTGCCTTTCTTGGTGACTCCAATATAGTGGGGTAGAACTGTTTGAGTTCTATTCCTGGTGGCTAGCATTTATGATGATCTTTGCTATCAACCGTGTAGTTGGAGTCCTCCTCCGGCATTGGTTAGCAGTGCAGTGTTCACTCAGACTTCTTCAACACAACTCCAGTTGCATTGCCTCCTCTCTCTCAATCCTCAATCTCTCTCAAACACCAGTGCCTGAAAAAAATATTGTGTTCCACAAGAATCCCCATATTTATCTACTGCAGAAGAAGCTCTTAGTAATCAGATGGCAAAATGATGCCAGTCATTCTCTTGCATCAGATTACCTTAGGGTGACTGATGCCCCAAGGCCTTCTCACTGGGACCATAAACAAAGCGACTGTGAAGGCTATGCATATGTTCAACAACATGGACTTTCCCTAAAAATGACTAGGCTAAGTGTGATTAACTTGTCAGTAGTTTAGTACTGACCTCAGTTAAGGCACCATTTCCAGGAGGCAGACCACTACCAGGTGGCAGGATGATTACATTGAACTGTATCCAACATGGATGGACTATGAATTCATATCACTGCAATAGATACCTATTCTGAGTATGGATTTGCCTTTCCCACTGAAAGGGAGGTGGCAGTGGAGTTATAATTATCCATAAACCCACAGAATGTATTATTCATAGACACAGCATTCTCCATACTGTTGCTGCCATTGGTCAGAACTTATTCCACAGCAAAGTGTAGCAATGGACTTATAAAATAAACTGGCTGGTTGAAAGGTGTAATGATTTGCTGAAGATTCAGTTATGACAGCAGTTAGGAACCTACATATGGGAGTGGCTCCACTTATGATTATAGCTAATCACTCCCAGAATTGTTGCTTCCTGTCCTGGCAACTTGAGCTCTGCTAGTTTGAAGGTTTTAGTTCATAAAGGGGCAATGCTTCAATCAGAGGGCAAAACAATGGTTCCATTAAATTGGAAAATGAGATTGGCCATTTTAGGCCTATGCCACTGAACCAACAAGCAAGAAAAAAAAAAAAAAAGACTACTCTTCTGGCTGGAGTAATTGATCCCAATTATCAAGGGGAAATTAGGCTGTTACTACAAATGAGGCCAAAAAGAACTATTTCTGGAAAACAAGAGATTCTTTGCAAGTGTCTCTCAGTATTTCCTAGAACAATAGTAAAGCTTAATGTAAAACTATAGCAACCAAACAAAATGCAGGATAACTGAGGATTCAGAGGCTTCAGGAAGGTTTGGGTTACTCCACCAGATAAAGAACCCCAAACAGCTGAGGTCTAGCAGGATGAAGGAGGACATATAATAAAGGTAGTGAAAAAAGGAAGCCACTGATATCAATTACAGCCTTATCACCATTTAGAGAAACAAGGTCTAGAGTAGTTTTGCATATTTTCTCTTTGCTTGCCATATGTATGTGTATATTTATATATGCTAACAATTTTCTCCTTCTACCTCCTTCTCATCTTTATTTTATATACAAGTTGTTAGAGGTTAACTTTAGAATTTCACTTGTAAGTAACAAAATATTTTGTAGGTTTTTGACAGAATTTGATAAGTAAGAAATATAGTCAATGATAGATACAATGACTGTTGAGACTGTGTGTCCCTTCATTTGGGGAAAAGGATAAGACCTTCACTCGTAAAAGGATTTGTTCATTGTTGTACAGAAGTTCAAATGTGTATACAAGAAATGTGTGGGAAATATCAGGAAGGGAGACAGAACATAAAGACTCCTAACTCTGGGAAATGAACTAGGGGTGGTAGAAGGGGAGGAGGGCGGGGGTTGGGGGGGAATGGGTGAGGGGCACTGAGGGGGACACTAGATGGGATGAGCACTGGGTGTTTTTCTGTATGTTGATAAATTGAACACCAATAAAAATTAATTTATAATAAAAAAATGTGTATACAAGAGTATATGGAAGCTGACAAACCAAAGGACTATACTGTAGCAATTATCAATGTACTAATCTCTGAAGAGTAGATCCACCTTTTATTGCCTTCTCTTTGGTACTGAGATCTCTAAATATCTCTCCTTTGCCAGCTGGTTCTGGAGGTATACTGGAGGAGGAAGGTATTCCTATTCTAGTCTGGCATGCTCCTCTCATGAAGGTCCTACAGCATACATGGCCTTACCAGCATCTGCTCCTACAGCATAAGTAGATTCTCCAGCACCCAATTCCTGTGGTGTACAGCATCTGATAGACCCAGTGGCCAAGAGCTTCCCCTAGCACCCCTTCAGGCAGTTTCACAGTAGTTAACACATGTCTATGAATGGCTTTCCCCAGCCTCTCCTGGGGTAGCCTTGAAGTGAGTTCCAAGATATAGCACCTTCCTATGGATGCTTTCCTGAACCCCAGAGGGCAGATTTCCAGCAATTCTGTCAACATGGAACCTAACTGCTTAGAGAGAGAGAGTGAGTGCCGGGGGGAGGGCAGAGAGAGAGAAAGAATCTTAAACAGGCTGAGTATGGCCACAATCTCACAACCGTAAGATCATGAGCTGAACCAAAAATCAAGAGTCAGACAATTAATCAACTGAGCCACCCAGGTGCCCCTGAATGATATATGGTTTTAATCCCTGTCTGTTGTAAATACTCATATTAGGGTAAATTTTAAATGATGTGAAACTGTTCTCAAAATATGACTCAGCAAGCATTTTTGTTGCCCTTATCATCCAATTGATGATCACATCTTTACCAGCTCTGTACACACCTTGAAAAGGAATGAGCATTTCTTGAGCCTCTAGTAAGAGACAGGCACTCAATCCTCACAGAAAACCTATTACTAATCCCATTTTATAGATTTTATAATTGAGAACAGTGGATAGAGGGGCTAAGCCATTTGATCAACAAACATCAAGTAGCTAAAAAGCAGCCTCACTAGAATTTGAATCTTGGTCTTCATGGTTCTACAGTCCAAAGAACTCTAGCATCATGAAAACCAAATGAGAACAGAAGAAAAGAAAAATAATCCAAATATAATACCCTGACTCTAAAAATGAGATCTGCTTCAATTCAACTGTTCAACATTTGTTTGTTGGTACTAAAGTAACCTTTAAAGATGGCATCAAACCTTTTGTCCCAGAAATTCTGCTTTAAGGAATCCATATAAGAAAAGTCAGAAAGGTGAAGTTAAATGTGCGCCAAAAATGTAAGCAAACATGTCTATTAATAGGTTGAGTAAGTTGAATAAGTTATGGCCCAGATCCAAAATCAAATATTATGTAGCCACTAAAAATAAACTTTTCTAGAAGTTTCAATGAAATATAAAGTGAAGAAAATCATGATACAAAACACTGTATAAAGTAAAACTAATTATGTGAACATAAAAACACGCATATACACCTTATTTTAAAAAAATAAAGGCCAGAAAATTTACACAGATTAGTTCAGCCTAATAGGAATGCAAAGAAGTGTTTTTCTGTACAGTTGTCTGTTTCCTAAAATATCCTTAATAAGCACTGTTCTATTTATAATGCTAAACATAAGCTATTTGTAATAAAGAATTTTTCAAACTTTCTAAGTAAGCAAATATTTGACTTCCAAATATTAGTCTATGGTAAATAATTTTAGAGATGTATAGTTGTATTTATAAGGAATATTTACAAGACCAACATTCTAATGTTACTTCAATAGATACAAAATTTACATTGTCATATGCAAAGCAGGTATAAATTCAATCAGAGCCCTCCTAATCAACTTCTTCAGAACTAACCTAGAACTTACCTTCACATCTTCACATTGTCCAGAACAGCCCTTGCACAAATAAATGCTGAGTAGATTAACCTACATGGCATACTCATTTGGTAAGGGGAAAAAAGTTGTTTGCTGCAATCTCGAGTTTCTTCTTTGTTCTCAACAGTAAAAGATAAATGTGCTTATTTCTAGTTGGAATATGCTATTGCCAGATCGACTAGTGGTTCAGTTCTAAGAAAAGAAAGGCTTTGTTCCTTAGGTTTTCTCAACTGACATAACTTCTATTTTTGTAGAGCCACAGAACCATTGGGGTTTTTCTGGTGGCTTTCTCTTATTTGATTCAGGAACCATGAGCAATAGGATTTTCACTCTATCAACATTTGGGATTATAAATAAGACCTGGTTATGAGTAAATAACACCTAAAATGGCAGTTGAAGGGCAACAAAACCCTTCCTACTGAAAGAAAACCTTCCTTCTTATTTATAATCCTTCCAGATTCCAAAAATTATCCTACTGTTTATTGCTTTGGATTCAATTCCTGAGAGCTTCTGATAAAAAGGCAAGGGTATAATTGAAATAAATAACAAATATATTGGAGAAACTTCTTTATAATTTTGTTCTTACAAACTTTTAATTCCTTCTGAATGTGTTTTGGAAATCTATGTGTTGGTTAAGCTTGGATTTGTTGCTAGGAAATGATATGGACCCTGTAACAGAAAGTTATTTGTGTTCTGAACCACGTTTATGAGTTCTGAGCTTCATGAAGTGGTTAATGAGTACATGACCACTGTACTTAAATTGTCTGCAAATTTAAACTAGCACCTGGAAAGATGGAAGGCAGAAGAAAATTCTCTCTCGGTTGCTAAAAGAGATTATAAAGTTATCTCACTGATCAGGAAAGAGTATCTGGGGAAGACAGAGACTAGAGAGCAACCACTGCTATGTCACCAATCATTCAGGCTTCTGTTAAAATTAGGAGGGAAACTCCAAAGGGAGCTAGGTTAAAATTATGAGATAATGGCTTCAGTGGCAGGCTGTATAAAAACACAGTTAATGCAATGATTCGCTAATTTGAAATACACGTACCACAACATGGAATTTCAAGAAATTTTGGAGCCACGCTGGTCTACCATGGCCAAGAATAGTACCCAACTCTGCACCAACAGTAGATTCAAAGAGCAGCTATAACATTACTCTTAGGCCATTTTTCCAGATACTACTCTGGAGCCCTCTCCATATATCTGCCTACTAAAATGAAGAATTTCTGACCACCAACCTCACCATAGTAATACCACTTCCTGGCCTTATACTTCACAGACTTTTGCTGACTTCCATATCCAAGTAGACTAGAACATGAAGCATATAGAATCAAACCTTTATGAAATACTGAAAAGGCAACTTTAAAAAAAATGATGGAGGAATATACATAGAGAACAATAAGGAGGCTGGAGTATGAAGAAAGAGAAAAGAGAGGGAGAGGGTTATGGCCTTCTAGGAATTTTCATTATATTATTAAGGTCTAACTAAACTGCTCCCATTTTTTGAAGACTTCCCAAAGGTACCCCACCACCTCCACAATTAATTGGTTTCTTTTCCATGTTTCTATAATATTTTGAGATTATTCCTAACAGCAATTCTGCTAACAAGGTCAGAAGACTCAGTAAAGGGCTTGGTAGTTTCTGTTGCAACTATTCAACCCTTCCATTTTACCATGAAAACAACCATAGACAATATATAAACCAAACATATGTCTGTGTTCCAATAAAATTTTATTCCCCAAAACAGGTGGCAAGATGTATTTGGTTCATAGACCATAGTTTGCCAACCCCATTTGATATCACATTTATTCATGTATAATCTCTCACTCATACTGTGAATTCCTTGACAGCATTTCTATTCATTTGAATCCTCTGTGATTCACCCACTGTAAGTGCTATGGACTGAATGCTGTATCCTCCCAAAAAAATCCTATGGTGAAGGTTGGTCCTCCGTGTGGTGGTATTAGGACATGGGGCCTTTAGAAAGTGATGTCTATGGTATTATTGTTATAGGCAACATAAAATAACATAATAAGGAATCAATAAGTGTTTTCAGAATTCATAAGCTGACAGAAGCTATCAGAAAGAGTATCCTCTAATTCCTTTATGAAGTCCAGGTCAACTATAACTACCAGACTTCTCTTATTTACAGCTAGGAGCAGAATAGTTCCTTGGAAAGTCTGAGCATCAGTTCAAAAAATTCACAGGGAAGTTCTTTTATGACCATAAGTATAACACAATCGCTTTTAAAAAGTCAGAAGAATTCTTATAACATCACCTCCCATCTTCAAACCTTTTATCACTGTCCATTCTTTCGATATCCAAAAAGCATTCTCCATGACACAAGAAAGAAAAAACAAAATATGGATCGAAAAGACCAAGTTTTTTGCTGAACAATCAACATTATGCTAACCATCTTTTAAACTGTTTTCCCTACAAGAAGAATATTTTCATCTATTTTCTTCCACTACTGTATGCTTAGATAAACAAAATCAAACTGTATTAGAAACTTATTTAAAATACTATAGAATGATGTTTTAAATACAGTTTCAAGAAACTTTAGGAGTCAATACTATAAAGACTTGAAATATAGTGACTCATTAAAAAAACACTCCCACTTAGAACCTTCTCTAGTGGCCAATCACAACTTTGGGCTGCTTTGATTTATGACATTGGCCACTGTGGCCCAGCCATTTAATCTTATAATCAGCATCAATCTTCAATTTTTATTACAACATTTTGCAGGCTGAGCAAAAGATATTTCTCCTGAGGACAAATTAGACACCCCAGAGTGACTCTTGCAAATAAATACTATTGGCCATAACTTGCTCTGCTACAGCTCACTCACAACAATTCATTCTATAAATGCCACAAAAGCCAAAACCAAGCATATAATTTTTAAAAATAAAAGAAATGTCCACAGAGATTCATATAATATAATGGCTATCTAGTGACTAAATAAAGATTTTTAGTGGTTCAATGACAACATGTACTTTCACTTATGCCTCCAATGGTTGTCATCCAAAAGATATTAAGTGTGTCCAAATATCCTTCAAGACAGATCGTAATTTACCATTAAGATGATGCAAGGCCCTATTAGGTTGACAGGCAGACTTCCCCATTGGTTCAAGGTGCTCATCTCTGAGCTTGCACTCAATAGTGAAAAAGTAATGGTCAAACGAAAAGGACTATGCAGAATGGCTAATTGCCAAATATACCATGAATAAATCAGCTGGACCCCATTAATAAGTAATGGCACTCCATTTTCTGTTAATTCAGATACTCCCTGCAAACCCAGGGAGCTCTTTAAAAGTAACTGCAGTAATAATTCCCCCTTATGTAAGTCTAATAAAATTATCATTTAATCCTGAAGTTCTATCCTGTAGAAATCATCATTATGATAAACTATTTAAACATTTCTCAGCACAGATTCTAGGAAACCAGAGTCCTGGGTTCACTATTCCAGCCTGGCTATCAATTCACATGCAGCTTGTTGTATCTGAGTTGCCATGTTGCTGTTGGTAAAACAAGAAAGGCCAAAATATTACATAAATAATACATATGTCTAGATTTAATCACTATTGACTATAATAACAAAATAGTTTGTTTCCTCCGACAATTTCTACATGCTTACTTGATTCTCCAGATTTTACCACATTTGGCACAAGAGGGATACAGAAAAAGTGTTTTTAAACAAGAAGGATATACAGAAGTACTCAACAGGGAATCCAAAGGTTTGCTGTTAATTGCTGTGAAGTGGAAGTGGATCCCTTAATCTTGCAATTTTTCCTCTAAGAAAGCACTCCTATACTTTGCTCTGTTTTTTCTTCCTACCAGGTAGAAGAAGTGATGAAATATAGTCTCTCCATAGGGACTAACACGTCCAAAACCAATCTAAGCAATTGCTATGCCAATGGTCAAAAATATAGTAAAAAGAATGCTTGTGTTTCTACAGCATCTTTTCCCCCCATTACTAGGACTTATTTCCAGCAAAAGATTTCAGTGTCTACATTTGAAAACATCCAAACTTTCTTCCCAGGATTGCCATGAGAAACAAATGAGATAATATATGCAACAGCACTGTGTAGAATAGTAAAATGTCATACGCATGCTGGACATGTGTAGGATATTATTTTTATTAACACAGTTTAGAAATAATAATAATATGCATTTAAACTTTCCATAAAAATAGCTCTCCATGGTCTGTTAATCTAAATCCTGTCTGAAACCTGGTATTTATATATGCAGCATATCCTTTGAGAGTTATTTTAGACTGAATGTACACATCTAAAAATATAATCACTCTCAAATTACAAATTATGAATTATTTTTCAGACTATAATGGCTATTATAATGGGTAAACATAAAGAATATAAGCTTTTCAAAAACCATATTAAGAAATGTCACACAGTGATTTTTTTGTTGGTCTTCAAAAGGCTGAGCTAGATAGAGATAGAGATGATAGAGATAGAGATAGAGATAGAGATAGAGATAGAGATAGAGATAGAGATATATATGCTGAGCTATCAGAGCCTTCTTCTTTGCAAGTAGCCCCAAGGGCATCTCCAAATTCTTATTTTCCTAGATCTTGTAAGATGTCTCCATCTTCCCCTACCAATATGAACCATATAGATAACTCAATAAAGTCAGTGCTTGGGAAGACACTGGGATCTAGGCGATGTGAATTTCTGGCACCTAAACCACAAGAATTCCTGTTGGTTTTAGTGTTGCTTTTAGTGCTCAGATATTTTTAAATAAATACATAAAAATTTTCTCACTTTATCTTCAGTACTTGAAATCTATTAAAAAAGGATCAGGACCTTTTGTTCAAATTAATAACTGGCTTATGATGTGCATAAATTTGCTTAATTGAGTTCAAAAGGCTCAAAGTCTAAATATATAAGATAAAATAAATGAGTTACTGCTACAACTCTAAAGTGCATTTAAATTCAATATTCAAAACATGAAGATTATTTTCCTACCATCTCTTAAACCAATCAAGTTAACATTTTAGAGTAGAGAAAATAAATATTCATAGGATTGTTCCCATTGGGAGTTCTTATAGATGGAGGTTACCAACCAGGGATGAACTTAGATTTCTCCACAAAGCCAGGGGAAGAATACAGGTCCTCAGCCTTGGGGCAGGTTCACCATAAGGGCATAGGTCATTATATGTGCCCAGCATATCCCTTATCCACCAAAGAGCCAGCTTTGCCCATCACCACACAAAATCCTAGGAAGACATGACAGATTGTGAGAACTACACAGATGTTGCCAAGTCCCCCAAAGATTTTATTCCATGCCTGTTGTATTATACATTATACATTTCCAGCACTGAGCCAGGGAAACTCACTGGTGACACAGACATAAAAAGCTACAATTTGCATGATTTTTCCATCAGAAGCAGAGTTTCCCAAACAGTGGCAAATGTGCCACAATTTTAGATAATACACAAATGAACCTTCAAATGAAATTAGTAGTTATAAATTTATTTTCATGGACATTTAAAAAATACAACTAGCAAACCAACTTCACATTTTTATTAAGATGTGGCTATTTTTAAATTTTTTAAATTCAAATTTAAATGGAAACATTTTTAATTTTTAATGTGTCAATTTAAAGTGGAATTTAAAACTCTTAAGAATATAATAGAGTGTGGATATGGTTAAAATGATAATGTTGGTTTGCAAATCCCTGAATATTAAGAGGTGCCAAGGCCTTCTTTTTGTTACTAAAAATGTATTTGTTTTTAAAGTGTAATAGTTAAGTATGCCTAAAGTTTAAATTGAGAAATTTACAGGTGTAAGTAGTCCTGGATATTTCCTCCTTGGGGTTCCTTAATGGCCTATCCTATGATAGGGTGAATATGGGTAATAATCCTGATATTTGTGTGCTAAGCTGTGACTATAGACATTTACATATATATTTTACATTTATGTAAATACATAGAAATTACATATATTTCTCTATACAGAAACACTTAAACCTAAAATTGTGGCCCTGCACCGTGCAGATAAAATTTTTTTAGTTTTAATTTTTTTTTTTTTTTTTAATTTTAAAAGGCTCCTGATGCCCTGCTTGGCTGAGTGACTAAGACCTGGGGCAGGTTCTCTGACCCTTCTCTAGGGCTCATCTGCAAAACAGAGGCAATAATAATCCCTACTTAAGCAGGTCATGGTCAGGTGTAAAGAAATGATTTCTAAAAAGGCTTTATATATCATACACACACACACACACACACACACACACATATATATATATATACATATATATATAATTATGTTATTACTATAACCTTTATATGGAAAGGTCCACAGTTCTCCAAGAGGATAAAAAAAAAAAAAAAAAAAAGACTTCACTGCTCCTGATTTTAGGCCGCAATCGAGCTCACCTTCAGGGAGTTCAGGAGCAAACAACAACTTCAGGTCCAGACCCATGTAACACAGTACTCAGAACCAGCACCTGCACTCAGCAACAGAACCCCAATAGTTACCTGGGGTCAGCACTTGGCTTCCCAACTCCTGCAACAACGTCTGCAGGACAATGAAGCACAGAGCTCTCCCCAGGAAGACAACAGAGGGGTGCTGTACAGGATCTATGATGGGACATGTGGACCAGGCTAATCAAAGGAGCTCCTGAGATAGCAGGGGTTGCAAAGGGAAAGTTGAAAAGTGTGGGAACTGGGAGGGGGGGGGCTATATCAAGGGTTTCAAACTCAAAAGCCTTCTGGGGCTCAACAGATAATGAACAAAACTTGGACAAATGTGGGCCGTGCTGAACTGGTGAGCAAATGCCTCAGCTAAGAGAGGCAGTCACTGCCCAGTACTAGCTGACTGTCATCAAATGAGACATCATTTCATTTGTCATCAAATGAAACTTTTTCAGGAAAAGTTGGAAATCATCTTTATAGGAAATTTCCCACTTACTAATTAGGAACTAATTCCTCCCAAATGTTAAATCCTCTGCAAGATACACAGAAAGCAAGTCTGTGGGCCACTTGCCATTCTAGAGTTGCCATTTGCTACACTATTATATCAACCCAGGAGTCAGGTGGAGAAAAAGCAAATCACAGTAAGAAGGCTAATTTTCAGTCATTTCCCAAGGTCATGCCCAAACAACCAAATTAACAAAAATGACCAGCCTGTATACCAGAGCTAGCAACTCCCTTACAGGAGGGTTGAGAAGACTGACCAAAATACTAGTTTTCATAATCCTCTGAGAAAGCGGTCTACCTGTGTTTGTCTTCGGCCCGGATCAGTGTAGTGCCAGTACCTCCTGCCTATAGGGCCCCGGGTTCTGAGGCCGGAGGAGAAACCGGCAGCTGCAGCTAACATGTTCCTCAGCCTTAGGCTTCCTAATGAAGAACTGACAGATTTTCTGCATTTCCCAGCCGTCCCCCCACCTCTGGGATTCGGGTCTCATTAAAGACCAGGTGCGAAGAATGGTGCGCTGGCTGCGCGAAATGCAATCCCCTTGGCCGGTCATTCCCGTTCAGGCCCGGCTAACAGCTCCACTCCCGTTCTCCACATTCCGCAGCTGAATCCAACAAAGAACAGTTTCTGAGAACAGCACATTCACTCCTCACCTGACCCGGATGCCACATCTGCCCTCTCAGGACCCCTGATTTGGGGACAGCAACTCAAGTAGCTGCCTTTCCTTCCCGGAGGATGCTCCCAGAGCGACAGGCACGTGAAGTGCTACAGCCATGAACTCCCTCCTTCCAAGGCACCTGCAGCCACCTGGAGGTCACCAAGGTTGGTGGTCCTGAGGCGGTAATGTCGCCCCCCTGGTCCATCTGAAGCTCCAGGCCGAGGGCCCGCTGGGCAGGATGCTGGGGGGCCTGCCTCGTGGCTCCCACAACGCCCCGCACTGGGCACAGTCCGCATGGGCTGCTGCAAGGACCACCTGCAGGGCCACCTGGGCCCACCTGCGTGGAAGGGCCGCGGGGTCGGGGGGAGGCTTTCCTTGAAAAAGGAAATGATTAGCTCCCCTAATCTCACGTATCTCTCACATAAGAGATGCAAAGATTTTTGGTCCCGATGAACCAACAGAGCTGTTCAGAAGATCATGAGATCTCTGGGCACGGTTATAAGATCTTAGCAGTGAAATGCAAAAGCATTTTACCAAGTACATGGAGGCCAGATTTGCCCCCAGCTCTGTACACCCAACTTAATCCAGCTTAAAATATATATATATGTATATATATGAAGACATCAGATATCCTTACTTTACATTTCAGCTATTAACTGGTTCCTTACACACTGTATGCTGAGAAACTCTTTTTTTTTTTACTGCTGAGGATTTTTTAAGCATATTTTCTAGTTTAACAATCCCAGAAACACCTTCAATTCAACTATTCAATTGGTATTGTTTACTAAATGCAAGTAATGATATAAACATATATATGCACATATATATACATACATACCTGGACTAACTGTATTTTTAAAATATGTCCTTAACTCTCAATGTAGACCTCAGAAAAACAATTGCACTCAAATATCAGAGCTCAATCTTCCCAACTTCTTTATTAAAAGAAAAGATAGCGGGATCCCTGAGTGGCGCAGCGGTTTGGCGCCTGCCTTCGGCCCAGGGCGCAATCCTGGAGATCCAGGATCGAATCCCGCGTCGGGCTCCCGGTGCATGGAGCCCGCTTCTCCCTCTGCCTGTGTCTCTGCCTCTCTCTCTCATCTCTGTGTGTGTGTGACTATCATAAATAAATAAAAATTAAAAAAAAAAAGATAGCCGGTATTCACCTGGAGAACATTGTTCTTCGAGAAACACAGGTGGATAGGCTTAAATGAAGCAAATATTATAATCACCTATTATCAGGAGAAAGCTTTTAAATAAGCAAGAATTTGCTCTCCTGGATAAAGCAAGTAAGATTACAAAGGCCTCAATGAAACAGACAATTACAATGAAATATCGTCCTGCGTACGCTGACCTCAGGGAAGTGAGACATAGCCACTGTGGAACATGGTGCAAAAATCCAGCCAGGATCAGTATGTCAGCACCAATGGGAGGAAGTTGAAGGAATATCTTCCTTCACTCAGTTCTCTTAACAGACGAGACCAAGAAAGAGGGGAGGGACTGTGGAAATGATTCTCAAAAATCAGTTCTTCTTTTTCAATGACTGAAAACCTCAAATCTGACAGTAACAGTTTCTTTTTCTAAAGACCACCATCTGGAGTGAAATCCACCTCATCCTGTGAGTGACAAGGCTCTCATTATTCCTGGCGGGAGATTTTTTTTTTTTTTTTTTTTTTTTTTAGTGTGTTTGAACTCCCAAAAACTAAGAAATCTCCGTGCCAGCCCAATCAAGGCTCCAGCATAGTGCTTGCTTGTACCACCCATGGTCTGCTGCACAGACACCTGTGTGACCATGTCCCAGCCCACAGGACATCAAAGGTGCATAGAGTGGAAGGAAGAAAGTACATGGAGAACACCTGAGCAGAGCTGAGAGTGGTGTGTCTGAGAGTAAACCCCACATGTAGGTCATGCTGGCATAACAATCCCATAGCAGAAACAGCTGGAAACAAAGAGCAGCACAACATGGTCCTAAAGGTGTTCTTATGGTGCCTTATAGGTGCCAAAAAAAAAGGAGGTGATGTAATCTTACAAACACACAGCTTGCTTGTCCCCAGCCCCATACTCTAATCTGTTTGCTGCCACTCTCCTGCCCCCCAAATAGCAAATATGAGATTCACGTTGGCAAAGCTCAGGATCGAGGAACTGCTATGGCTTTCCCTCTGAGAAGTGGCTATAGAAACATCAGCCTGGGGACAGGGAGGGCCCACAACGTCAAAGAAGCAGCCAGAAAGCAAAGAAGGAATGCTGGAAGGCCGGCTGCATTCCTCCTGTCCCTCCCTTCCTCCTGAGAGGTAGTTACACACATAACTAGCCAGTCACTTTTCCAAACAGTTCAGTTCCCTATTGTTTAGTGCCAGGGTTTAGGTTATCAAGGGGACAATCCTTTTGGGGGTGTAGTGGGGGAGAGTATTCAAGAGAGGTTTTAGAACATAGGCAAAATTTAATCTGGCCTGTAATAACGATGAGGATAACAGCTAAATGTACTCAGTGTTTACACAGTCTAATTAACTGTGTTCAGCACTTATGGGGATTATATAATTTAATATAATTATAAAATTAACTTGATAGGCAGTAAGATGCATAGAGAAAGCATCGTGGAAGGAACAATATGAGCAAAGGTAAGGAAGAAAGTGTCGTCACATTCAAAGAAATGGTGAGGTGAAAGAAACAATGAGTGGGTAAGAAAAGAGTTGGGGTAGGGAGAGCAATTGCTTCCAGGAAGCCTTCCCTCATGGCAATTCCCCAGCCTGATCACTGTTCTGTATATTGTCCTCTCCACACTTAAAATGTACACTTTGCAGGATGTGTCTGCCAAGATTATGTTTGGCTGGAAGTATCAGATACCTAAAGTAACAGACAGATGGAGTTTATTGCTCTCTCACATAGAAGCTCAGAGGTAGGCTGCCCAAGGCAATCCCATAAAACATAGGGCCCCAGGTTCCTTTCAGACTTCAGTCTTTCATTCCTAGGTGAATGGAGGTATGACTTTCCTCATCTGCAGGGCCCAATGCGGTCACAGGAGCTCCAGCAGTTACATCCTCATCCAGTGAGCAAGAAGAAGACATGAAAAAGAAAGGCCAAAGGGAGCAAAGCAAAGAAAGGGTTTCAGAAGCTGCCACGGAACAGTTCCTCTTACAAAGCATTGTCCAGACTTGGCACTGGCCACAGTTAGCTGCAAGGGAGGCTCAGAGATACATCTTCACTCTGCACAGCCATGTGCCCAGCTAAGAACTAGGAATTCTGCTACTGAAAAAGACGAGGAGGGGGCACCTGGGTGGCTCAGTGGTTGAGCATCTGCCTTCAGCTCAGGTCATGATCCCAGGGCCCTGGGACCAAGTCCTGCATCGGGCTCCCCACAGAGAGCCTGCTTCTCCCTCTGCCTATCTCTCTCTCTCTCTCTCTCTCTCTCTCTCTCTCTCTCTCTGTCTGTTTCTCATGAGTAAGTAAAATCTTAAAAAAAAAAAAAAAGGAGGAGTTATAGATGTTGAGAGACAAGTACCAGCCTCTGTCCGTAGTAATTTATAACATCTCTTGTCTCTAGAACACTTTCTTTAACTCAGCTAACTCCACAACTTCCTTATGAGTAAAAAGAATCCTTTACTTTTTAATGCATTTCATGGCATCTAATACATACCAAGCACCCAATAAATGATGTAGGAAATAAATTGATGAATAACAAATGAAAAAAGCAAATTCGTAAAACTTTGGTAGACTCTATTTTCATGGCTGAGCTACACACAAATAGTGTGACCACGTGATAATGAAACTGATTTACGTATGTACGTGGGAAGATAAAGACTTTTTTAGAGCCATAATCCTAATACCAGTAGAAACAGAATTTTTTTAAACAAATGAACCAGATCCTTTGTACCCAAAAGAGAGTCTTTATCTTCAATGCACACTTTATAGTCCCCTGCACATTCTGCTTTACAATAATAAATTATGTTGAATTTTCCATCTTCCAAGGGTCTATTTGGAATTTGGAAGCATGGAAAAATGATCTAGCACTATGTCTGATAGATAATAAGCAGATGATCCAGTATTATTCATTTAAGGGTTTTTTTTTTTTTTAGTTAATGGTAAAGTAACTGGCCTAGGTCTCTTATATGCTTTTAAAAATACCTGTAGGAAGTAATTTTAGGAGTGCATTTCCTAAATCCTTTAAAGAATGGTGAATTACCTGAATGTCATAATTAGTAATTACTTATCATGTTATTATTTTGGTAGACAAAACATATTAACAGGATATATATATAACATACATATATAATTTATTTATTTTTATTTATCCCTATTATTTAATGAACAGGATTATGCACTATGGATAATACAAATTAGATTTTATATTTATATATACATATATATATCTATACCTACACACATATATTCAATACATATTCTATATTATATATTTGTACACATACACTCATGTCTGTGTCCCCCTATTATTTGATGGACAGAATTATCCAGAATGGATAAACAAAATGTTTACCAGTCCAGACCTCCCATTATGTAAAGCATTTACTGGGCTCAACATTATTTTAGATGGTTACTGAAAAGGAAACCAAACCAAATTTAAAAAAAAAATACTCTGATAGGCAAATAAAAATACAATAACAATATATAATCAGTTTAAATCATGTAATAATGTTTTTTCAGAGAAACTGAAGACATTTTACAGACATCAATTTTCCTAGGGGAAAACGAAGGCCACATCTCTTCTGCGAGCCATTCTTAGCTGTTTATGCAATGCTGAGCCATTATCTGAGATGTGGAGAATTTTATATTAACCACAAGGAAAAAACTGAATCAATAATGTTGCTTAGAGTGGACACAGCACTTCTCATCTTCCTAACAGTTTACCAACATTGATGAATTAAGCCTCCTGCCGTCCCAGTGAGACTAACACAGAGTCCTACACTTTCACTCAAGGAAGCTGACTGAGATTAGGTCAAATCAGCTGTCCTCAGGAATGTGGGGAGTTAGGGTCAGGGGCAGCACAGAGAAAACTGGCATGGAGAGTAATAAACACTATACCCAGCTCACTCAAGCCCTCCACTGCACTCCTCCTACCATCTTCAGAGAATGGTCTTAAAGCTCAGGCACCCCATTGTCTGAGACAGCGTGGAGAATGTGTTTTCAAGTCAAATATCTATCAATCAACACACATTGATTTTCTTTAATTATCTCCACAGAGCAGACTTGATTCTGAGGAGCTTATGTGATTTGAAAAATGTATCACCTATTTGTCAGACATGTATAATTTATGAAGACCCTTTCACTCAAGGTCTGCAGTCCAAAGCTGGCAATTTGTGAGTTATTAACATGTTATTAGATACACCCTACTAAGATTTGCGGACTTTCAGCCCCTTACACAAAAGCAAGAGAGACACTACATAAATTTTCACTTGCACTATTAAGCTCAGAGGATTCTGATTCAAACACCAGCCTGTGAATCCTTCCTAAGGAACTGCCTGATACAAAAAAACTATCAAAAAATTACCCTTACTTTAGTAATCAAATTCTTTGGTTTAAAACAAGTCTGCTTCAGACAGATTTCTACTTTCCTGGAATGTATTGCTGTGGCTTTTTTCCCATGCATAGTGCTTGCCAATACTGATATTAAACTCAAGAGAAATTCTAAGGATTTTTTTATTACCCATATACGCTCTGGAATTAGAGTACAGATCACCTTTTTACAAGCACCTGACTTAAAAGTAATGACTAATACTTACTTCATGATTCCCTTTATATTAGGTATCACTTACTAAATACTAAGTAATATTAAATTTGGATATGTCCAAGACCCATGGTAAAAGTTTCTATTGTTCTGGTAAGATAATTAACTTTATTACCTGTTATTGTCTCATGATAGCAAAAATGAACCAAGAATAAATAGACATGTCACCATTCATAAAGAGGGATAAGTGGGTGTTAGGGTGCAACCTGATTCATTCAATCACTACAATTTTAATTTCAGGTCAGTGAGAGTTAATAAACAGGTATTGAGCATGTGTCCTTGGAACTGTGGGGATGGAGCAGAGAATAAGACCCAGAGCAGGGTCAGGGCAGATGTCCTTAAAGAAGCACCTAGAGCTTAAAGCTGAAGGGAGATGGGGGATAACAGTAAGCCAGGCAGAGGCACTGACCTGTGAAGACCCTAGATGGAGAGAACAGGGAATATAAGAGAAGACAGAAGTCCAACAGGCAGGGGAGAAGCCTGGGGCAGAATGCTGCAGGGCTGTAGGCTGCCTGGGGCTTCATCCTGAGGACAATAGGAGGCCATTAGAGAATTTTGAGCACGGAGGTGGGGAAGTGGGGGAAGAGACTCTGGGATATGTGAAACAAATCACTGTGAACAAAAAGGCCCTGACGGTCCAGCTCTTTTTTAAAACCAATCTCGAATCTGAGTTTGAGGTGATGTTTTTAAATTTAACAGAAAGAAGAGGTCACCTTCTCCAAACCACATGAAGTAAACCCAGACTTCTAGAAATTGTTCTTCGCCTGCAATGGTATTACATCCTTTGGAGGCTGGTAGGAGGAAAAGGGAGATGATGGGGGAGGGGGATGCACTGTTTTATTATTAAGTATTTCCCATATGCCAAAAAGCATAAAGAAACAATAACAGATACCCTTATGCTTACCAGCAGATTTAGCCAAGGTTAACAGTCTTCAATATTTGGGGTTTTGTTTTTTGAGAAATAAAATATTACAGCCATAAACTATTCCCACTGTGGATATCTTCCCCTTCCTTCCCCAGAGGTAATCATTATTCTAAAATTCTTGAGTGTACCCTTATTCTACATTTTATTTTTAGTTTTAATTATAAACATGTGTATCTATAATGATACATAATCTTGCATTGTTTTTGAACTTTAAGTGAAATGGTTTCATACTGTATGTATAATTCTGAAACTTGCTTTTTTTTCTCCCAACATGCTTTTGAGATATATTCATATTGATACACATAGTTCCAGTTCATTTACTTTAATTGCTACATGAATATTGTATAATAATAGTACAATATATTCATCAATTCTATTGATATTTGGGCATTCATTTTTTTTTCTGATCACAAACAATACTGCAGTGAATATCCTTGTGTTTCTCTTGATGCACATGTATGAGAGCATCTCTGAGGCATAATATCTTCCTAAAATGTTTTAACACACTGGAGGAAAGTAGTCCACTGAATTGAACTAATATCCTAATTGCTATAGTGACACAATGACAGTATATGCTTAGGTTACTGGGAAGAGTTCAAAGCCACCATACTGGAAAATATATGAAATCACTTACATTGTGATGAATGGGCATGTAGAGGTCAGCCAGAACTTGGTCAAGTGTTTAATTCAGTGGCTAAAGCTCTGCAGGGTCTGATCTAAGCTGAAAATCTGGTTGAAAAGAGCTGAGTGTTTCTAATTTAAGACATATGCCAACTAGACCTAAATAGCAAGGAAAGACGGGAATAGATGTACTGGGAGAAAAAAAAAAAATCTTGACAGGTTCAGGTTAGCTTCTCACTGAACAAGCTTCCCATAACCCCTGAGGCTCATACAACAGGAAGAGTTATACAGAATTAGCTACAGATGGATGAGATTTTCAAAGTCTGATTTCATTTTTCTTAATTTTTTCTTTCCAAAAACTAACAGTTTAGGGCCAAGCTGGAGTTAGGATTTCGATTCACATCTTACGGCTTGCTGTTTTTTTCATCATCACTCATCTACAATACTCAAACAGCCACCTTGTCAGAACCTGCCCTCTGGCTAAGTGAACTGAGAATGAAAAATCCTTTTAAACTGAACAGTAGTCTCATGTGGGCAACTGGCAAGGCTTCGGTGGGAAGAAATTAAGTACAGGATTCATCCCCTCGAAGTTGATGAAGGTCTTAGATCTCCCTACCTGCCTATGAAGTACAGAACAATGCTTTCGAACAGACCTAACATGTCCCACAAATTGAGCCCTCAAAACTGCCATGACTCAGACCACCACCCATTATGTACTTGGAATCAGAGGAGCATAGACATTTTTCATTCATAATGACCTTGAATATCATCTCTTTTCAACCTCTTGTTTTGCAGAAATGGGAGCCCAGCTGTACTAAGTGTCTTGTCCAAGTTCACACAGTAAACTGTGGGCATACAAAGACTTCGGATTATGTAGGCTCTTTGTCCTACATTATGTGATTTGCACATACCACTAATACATCATAGTAGTTAAAAATATTCACTCTTTTTAAAATTCGAATTCATCACATATTCCCATAACTTTTCAGCAACAGTATTTTAGGTCTTTAGTAGAAAATTCCTGTGGAAGATTATATTAACATTCCCAATCATTGACTCTGCCTTTCTGCCAGTGGATTAAACCACTTTATTTGTATCAGGTTAGACTGTGTGACTTACTCTAACCAAGGACATGTGACTAGAAGTGAAGCACGCTATTTCTAAGCAGAAGCTTTAAAAGCTATTTCATGTTTCCTCTCTCTCCCTCTCTTTTTCTCTTTGCTATCAGACAAGCATGTCCCAGATTGGGACTACTCCTTCAGCCTGGATCCTCGGATAAAGAAGAGACACACAGAAGACCTGAACCTGACTTACAATTAACATACTCTAAGAAGCAAGACTTAACTGTTGTAAGCCAGGAAGATTTTAGAGTTTTCTGTTATTGCCCATAATCTAGTAAAAGGTGACTGATACAGTTACAAACAAAAAGCAAAAACAGCAAGAATACCTGGGTGGCTCAGTTGCTTGAGCATGTGACTCTTGGTTTCAGCCCAGATGATGATTTCAGCTCCTTGAGACTGAGCCGCACATTGGGCTCCATGCTTAGTGAGGTGTCTGCTTGACATTCTGTCTGCTTGACATTCTCTCTCTCTGCCTCTGCCCCTCCCCTTCCTTGTGCACATTCTCTCATCCTCTCTAAAATAAATAATTTTAGTCAATTAATTAAAACAACAACAAAAATGTTTGGTCAGTCATAACAAACAACTCATAAAATTGTGAATAGAGAGACTAGCCCTATACACTATTTTTAAAGATGAAAACAAGCTATAATTCATGTTTTATCTTATATGTATTCACTTCCACATTGCACATAACTTCCTTTCCAAGAGCAGTGTGAAAAGTTGATTGTGGGATTACTACTGGTGCTTTTTAGTTATCCTTCTCAAGAATGCACATCTCATATCAAAGGTATCAAGATCCCTGCATGAAATTAAGATGTTATATCTCAGCATCAATCGCTCTAAAAAGGAGGCTAAAGATAAGAGACCAGAGAGAAGCCCAACACTCCCAGAGTCAATGTCTTGGGGGATGAAGGTTCAAGCTACTTCTCTTTATGCCCACCCATGATAGTAGTCATCCGACAATCACTGTCTCAGAAGCTAGCCCATTATCATCTATATGAATCCTGCAAAAAAGTCCATCCTGCTTGGGTGGGAGAGATGGCATGACCCTCAGCAGAGAGCAAGCCACTTGTCTCCCATCCTTCTAAGAAAGTAAAAAAGGATGATCTTTCATTCATTCAGCTAAGATACACTGAGTGCTTACTATGTGCAAGGCTTTGCTAGGCCCGAAGACATAAAGAACAATAGAGACAAGGTCCCTGACCTCAATTAATTTACATTTTAGTGAAAGAGAGACAAAAAAAAAAAAAAAAAAAAAAAAAAAAAACAAGCAATAAGCATAGATTTTGTAAAAATAAATAGCTATATATATACACATACACATACACACATACACATACATATAAAGTAAACAAGGTGCTATAGTAAAGGATTACAGCACAAATTGTTTTAGATAGTAAAAAGCCCTCTGAGAACATGACATTTTAGCTAAGATTGGAAGGATAAGATGAATTCAGCCATGCAGAGAAAGAGCTGCGGAAAGTGTATTCCAAACAGTGGGGGCAGGAACCTCAGAGACTCTGGGGCATGAATGAGCATGATATGTTCAAAGAACAGACAGGCTTTCAGGGAAATGGCCTTGTGATTTGACTCCTAGGACCAAATTGAACATCAGAACAATCCAGACTGAGTGAAAGTCAGGGAGTGGACTGCTGGGAAACAGTGCCATTTATTGAAATTATGAAGAATATTGAGCAGAGAAACAGATTTGGTAGGGAAAAAGAAGAGGAAATCAAAAACTTACTCTTGGCCGCATTAAGTTGGTGAAACCTATAAATATCCAGGTAGTGCCAAATGGGCAGTTGGATACATAAGTCTGGAGCTCAGGATGCAGAACTGTGCTGTGGGTATGGATTAGGGAGTTGTCAAGACATAAGCGGCATGAAAAAAGCAAGCTTCACATACTGTCAGAATTATAGAGTCAAAAACTAATTTTTCTCAAATAAACCTATTACAAGAAAGCCAAGAGAAAGGGTTCTAATGGCTTCTGACTGGAAATTGGGTTTATGAATTTATGTAGAAATGTAGTTACGAAATAAAGTTAGTAAGGTCATTAACAGTACTGGTTGGCATGCTACAGCTTAGGTGCATAAATCCAATATCCTATCCAGATATATTCTAATATATACAATTTCTTGTAATAGATACATAATGAATAAATGTAATTCTCCACAACAAATATGTAAAACAAGCTTTACAGAAACCATAGCCTCTGGGTTAAAGATCATATTACACAGATAATTACAATAAACCTCTGTAATAAAGAAGGAAAATATCCCAAGAGATTTCTTTAACTTCCCAGCAAATAAAGCAGCCAGAAATTCAATTTCACATGGAAAAGTGCATAGATAGATAGATAGATAGATAGATAGATAGATAGATAGATCTGACCTTAAGAGAACTTTTAACCTACCTAATAGAGGTTTTTTTTGTGCATTTTTGATAACTATTTGTAAATATTTTTCAACCTTGCCCCTTATCTTTGGAGCAAAGGATATGGAATAGCTTGGTGTTCTGCATTCTTCTCAAGAATTCCCATTCCACACTCTTTCTTATTAAATTCCTACAATTTCAACTACTATATTAGCCACAGTTGACTCAAAACATCCTGGGCTATGCCGATTTGCTTTCAGCATGGACTGAATAAAATCACCTTGAGGGCAAATATAGATATGGAAGAGAAGAAGGTCTGGAGCTGGGCCCTGAGCATTAAGTTGAAGAGGCAATACAGTGAGTAAGACTGAAAAGAGTGAAGTAGGAGGCATAGTAGGGCACGGTCACATCAGAGAAGTTGTTATAGGCATTTGTTCTTGTTTTTGCTGTCTGGTATTCAATCTCTTTCTTGTAAGAAGACCCCAAATATGCTTTAGGGGAGCCACCCCTCTCACACTTTAAATACATGGAATTCAGATGAAGCCAATTCTTTCTCCTGGGTCTTAGGGTTGGAGCATTTAACCAAAGCCTACGCCAGTTGATGCATTCCATTCCCCTGGCCACAGCAACTGGTTCAGAGATAGACACAGAACTTAGAACAAGACAATAGGACCAATTAGTGCAAATCCCAGGAATTCTTCGCTGAGGCATAATTTTTCCTGCTGGATCTGCACATTATTAAATGGAAGAGTGGAGTCTATGATAGCCATCCTGTCACTATGACAAGAGAGTACATATGAAAATGAAGCCAATTTGGAGAAAGTAGAGCCAGAAAATGCAGAAAAAGAAAACAGTCTTGGTAGTACCATCTATAAAGCCAGCCTTACCAGAACAGTAATTATATGACCAACAAATTGTTTTACTTGGTCACATTTGGCATGGGTTTCCCCTCACCAGCAATGAAATCCTAGCAGATGAAAAAGCAAGAGAAAAAAAAAGAAAAAGCTAGAGATGACTGATTCAGTGAATGCAGCATATGCTGATTAGAGGTTTAAATGGAGTCAGAAAAGTTCCCATAGGATTTGCCAACATGGAGGCCAGTGAGAGCCTTGACAAGATCAGTTGCACTACAGTGGTAGGTTGGAAACCAGATTCGAGTGGTCCTGTGGAATGTCCTCCATGCACATGCATTTTTAGTCAAGGCTCCTAATTGATGAAATGGAATAGAAAGGGCCCTGGACAGAGAATCAGGAAGTCTGGAAGCCAGACACAGCTCAGCCACTAACCGTTTACCTGACTTTGGACAAATTGCTCACTTTCCTCATCTGCCAAGTGATTACACCTGCCTAGTACCCAGAGGCCTCTCTGACTCTAAAATTCTTGGTATTTGCTTATTTTCAGCAAACTTATTCTGTTCTGGAACTCAGTGAAGGAAGAAGTTATCAAATCCACTTGGGTCTTATTAGCATACTCTCCTATGCTGCTAAATTAAACTCTCCTTAGCTCAATCTTCATTTCATAGGATCATTTCATTGAAGGTCCTATCGCTGTTGTGGGTGGCTTGTGCCACCCATGAGGGTGTGCCCCTGTCTCTAGCATTCTAGACTGGGTGTCTCCTCTGTGGTCACCCGTGACTAACACTGTGTCCTCTATGTCTTGGGGCCTCATACTGCTCTCACAGTTTACTGAAGATACAAGTTATGGGCTCCACAGTATCTAACCCAGAGAGATTCCCAAGCCTTTTGATCCTCTAAAAGAAAAATATTTTTGCTGATCATCTTTCATTTTTGTCAAAGTTTTTTCTGAAGAATGTTGAATATGCATTGTTCTTTACTTCATACCGCGCACCGGTCCCACTGCAAACTAAACTTTGGCCGTGAAGCAAAACATACACAAAAGGTCAACAGTGTTGAAATGCATCTCTCTTATATAGCTCAATCGGGAGCAGAACAGGAGAGGTTAATTTTTCAACCCGGTAATATACCGTATATATCAGCACTAACAATCAGGTTTTATTTCCCTGAGTCAGCTTTAAAAATAATGTTGACTTTTATGGTCGATACATTATAGATCACCATATTTATGTCAGAACATATTGGCATGAAAATAAATCAATGAAAATATTAATACAGGAGCCTCGTGTTTAAATGAAACCTCTTGCAACTCCACACCTTTCCCTCGTATTTCACTGTAGTGCTTTCTGAGACCTCACTTCTGACATGTTTTACTGAACATGACATCAAGGCCTGTTTTCATTCTCTATGACTACTGGTTTTAATCTGCCTTGCATATAATAAGGTTCAAAAATATTCACTTTGTTCTTTTACCAAAAACGTACATACCTGCATTCCATCATTAATAGGACTGTCAACTTAAATTTATGATTTATGTATGAACAAAATATCTCAGAGTCAAAGCTCTGACAGGCATACTATTAATAAATGAAACTCTCTGTGTTGGAGACCAGCTTCAAATATTATATTTGCTATCCACAACTGTTTTAGAGTCATGAGAAGTTTCTATTATAAGTATGTGTTTTAGAAAGCAAGTTCATAATTTAGACATTATCAAAGAAAAATGGGGTTTGGTGAGAAAGAAAACCTATTCTCATAAGTGTGTCTTCTCTTTTTGAATAATGGTGATACATGGGTCAATCAGAGTCTCTTGGGAAAATTTCTTTGGCTCTGTGTAGAGTTCATCATCTGCAATTGTAGTAGAAGCCAAAGGATGCCCAGAGGGAAAGCCGAGTCAGAAGAAGCAAGGAAGAAGGAGAAACTTAATAGAGAGAAGCAATAAAATAGAGAAATAATAGACAAAAGGATGAAAACATTGGTTGGTTGCAGCAGAAAGTAAAGTCCCTGGCATAATTCCTTTATCCCTATATTTAATCATCACCAGATCATGTTTATTTACCTCCTAAGTATCAGTTGAATCCATCCATTTCTCTCCATTGCCATCCTCACCACTCAAGTTAAAGCTACCATCTTGTCCCTCTTAAACTAAACCAAATGCCTTCCAACTTATTTCCAATGCTCCCTGCTCTCCACTCTCCAAAAAGCATCTAATTTAACCATGTTCTGTGTTTCTCATACACACATGTATACACACACAAGCATTAAACGCATTAGTAGGACAAACTCATTTAGATCTAAATGGGAAAAGTTTTCATATGCTAATATAGTAGAATATCTTTATGACCTCAAGACAGAGAAGCATTTTTAAACCAGATACAAAAAGCATAATCCATAAAAGAAAAATTGATCATTTCAACCATGTTAAAATTGAGAACTATTCTTTAAAAAAATACATATACCATGTATATACACCTACATACACACACACACACACACACACACACATATATACATGTTATTAAGCCAACAAAGCCACAGAGTTAAAAAAATTATAACATGAATAACTTTAAAGACCTATCCAAAGTGTGTAGAGAACGCCTAAAAATCAGTAACAACAAAAACAAGAAATTCATTAGAATAAAACGAGCAAGAAAAAACACGAAGAACGACTTCACAGAAAAGGATAAAGGATCAGATAGAGCAAGAGCTCTAATCTCCTGTGCAAAAGTAACACAGAAGTACAAGTAAAGGAAGAGGGTAACATCTCATAGGGCAAAAGAAAAGTGGGGTTTGGTGGGAAAATGCATTTTCTTCGGCATGTCTCCTCTTTCTGATGTTCTGTACTCACAGGACACGCCCACCAGTATGGTCTGGCCAGTGGGAGATAGAAGCTGGTGGACAAGTGCCTCCTTTTCTGGCCCTGGGAGGACCTTTTTTTTTTTTTTTTTTAAGATTATTTATTTATTTATTCATGAAAGACATAGAGAGAGAAAGGCAGAGACGTAGGCAGAGGGAGAAGCAGGCTCCAGGCAGGAAGCCTAATGTGGGACTGGATCCTGAGACTGCAGATCACACCCTGAGCCAGGTGCTCAACCGATGAGCCACCCAGGCGTCTCCTGGGAGGACCTTCTTGAAATGCAGTTGATGTAGGTTTTCAAATGACAGTCTCTAGGGACTGAGCACAAAGTTGCCTTTTGTGGGGGCAACTCAATAATCCACCTTGGAATCCTCCTATTAGCTCTTCCTCATTCACCAGGTTATTCCCCTTTTGTTCCTCACTCCTGTTCCCTAGGACTGTATTCCCTAATAAAATGATTGCACACTAAACCTTGGCTCTGCTTTCTGGGTGACTCAAGTTAAGACAACAGCATTCTCCTACCGCCCCCATGAGCTGAGTATGCAGAGCCATTGTGGATTCTTACCACCACTGCCCCCCACCTTAGCAACACCCTAGCAACAGGAAAGGCTCCAGTGATGGACAGCCTGTCTGCATGTTACTGATTTAAGCAGCATTTTAGGGGCAGGCTGGAGGGGAGCTTGCTGCCTGAGGGTAAGAGTGGATAGAGGGAGGGGTCCTAGACACAAGCCCTCCACTCTGCAGATGCCTTGGGCAACTTTACCACTAATCCTACAGCCCCAGGCTCTGCTACTGATCTCTGCTTTTGCCCCAAACCAAACCTGCTTTCTACATTTCTTGACACAGAACACAGGAAAAGACAGTCTCAGTGGTGGTGCATTTAAAGATCTTTGTCTGATGCCAAATGAAAGGAAAAGGAAAAAGTTTCATAAAGATCCCCTTTCAAGGTTGTGAGCCCAAAGGCAATGATGAACTTCTACAACCACAGGACAATACAACTACAGTTATTTTTACTGCAACATTAACGTTAAAAATTCCGATTTCAAAGTCAGTTTGAGGGATCACACAATTGTACAGATGGAGTAAAAAGATTTTTTTTTAGTAGTGATTATTTTTCTAGACAAAGTAACATCAGTTTCAGAGCAGCCACCTAGTCTGTTGTGACAGTACAATGTCAGAGAATGTTTCACAATCACTCCCCATGTTTACACTAATTTGAAGCTGCCAATTATGTCGCGTCCTTGTCAACAGGAAACAAAAATGTGCAAGCTGCTATATAAATTAATTATTGAAATTAAGTACTCACTGTCTCTAGACAGTCCCCTAAATTATTTAAAGGATCCAGTTTGCTTTCCTTGAGGGGAAAAAAAAAAGCCCTTGGACTCCAGTGTTTTGGGGACAATCCAAATGTGTAAAAAGAATCCAGGTACACAACAGAGGTATGCTTGCAGTGTAAAAATATAGTATAAAATCATTAAAAAGCTAATGTCAGTGCCTTTTATCTTAAGACTCAACTGGGTAGAAGGTTGCTATGTAGGTCTCATTCTTAATAGCTTTTTCTTTTTTTTTACAGTATTTAAAAATTCTATTTATTCTGTTCTCTCTTTACCATTATTTCCAAATCATGCTTTTTATTTTTTTTTTTTAAGATTTTATTTATTTATGAGAGACAGAGAGAGAGAGAGAGAGAGAGGCAGAGACACAGGCAGAGGGAGAAGCAGGCTCCATGCAGGGAGCCCGACATGGGACCCGATCCAGGGTCTCCAGGATCAGGCCCTGGGCCGAAGGCAGTGTGCTAAACCGCTAAGCCCTCCGGGCTGCCCTAGATCATGCTTTTTAAACTAGGGTTCTGTCGTCTATAACAAAGGCACTACATAAAGTTACTTCAGGGATGACCTGCTCTTTTATTTTCATGTCTTCTTTCTTTGTTGTAGTACATCTATGGGAAGGGGAGGAGGGAGGGAGGTAAGAAAACATTTCCTGGAAATCTGGGAATGAGCTGAGTCTCTGTTTTGTAAAAAAGCCCAGGCTTTCTCCAGATCATCTCAGATAGGACTTCCCCGAACCTCTCTGAACCTCTCTGAACCTTGGTTTGCTCAGCTGTAAAACAGGGAAAATAATGCCTACCACAATGCCTATCTCATGAAATCAATCATGATAACAGGCTGCTTTTGGCTGACTGTATCTCCATTTCGTAGTGTGAACCTAGCATAGTAACTGTAGATATAAGATAAATAAGAGGTAGTTTGATTGGTGGGGTTTCCTGTCTGTCCTCAAAGAATTATACCTCATCCACAGCGGCTATTCCTGGACCTGAGCCCAACCCTAGTTCCTATTTCCTCCAGGGAGGGGCTAGGGATTGTAACCTGTAGGTCTTCATCGCCACCCAGTGGTCTGCTGGCCAAGTAACACCAAATTATCTACTGGATTTGAAACACTTAGGAAAAGTAATTCAAAATAAATCACCAATTACTTTAATCCACCGCCTCATTTTTTAAAAATCTTGTTGAAAAATCAAATAATTACATGTAGTATGAATAATAAATCCCTAATTCATCTTTAAAGAGTACACATATTAACAGTTTTTCAGAATAACTTGTATAAATGAACTTTTACTGTCTGAAGGTATTTATGAGACTCCATTACATCGCTTCACTGTTGAAGTCTGTCCCTTGCAAGAAAAGTCTTCAGACAAAGGTAAAATATTAAATATTAAAATCAATTCATATATTTAAACACATATAATACAATAGTGGCATTTTAAAATGAAAATGAGCAATTCCCACTCCTTTGGCCCAGAATCTTTTTTTAAAGGTTTTCTCATTCAAGGACCATTCCTCAACAATTGAAAGGCAGTAACATTTTATTGTTACTCAAATTTATTCATTACTTTTCCCTTTTTGAACTCTTGAAATATGTATCTTATAAACACTTGTTAAAGGAGAGAGAATAGTTCTTTCATCTTAGGTGTGTCACTTCCCTGGGTGGTGATAACTACTTTAGACCATTAAAATGACAAAGACTCTCCTATCCCCTTTGAAAGACACCCAGTGTGGTCCGCAGAGATCTCTACTGCACCTGGGGGCTTGCTGAGGTCCCTGCCCTGTTCAGCAGAGCGCCAGAAACAGACCCAGGCTCATTGACACTCACAGTGGGAAGAACCCTGGGCTCAAGGTCAGAAGCCGTGGTACCCATTTGGTGACACCTGTGTCATTCTTTCCATGAGGCCCATCCTCTCACTGAGCCATTTGAAAGAAAAAAAAATCCCAACCCTAAATTGTGTCAGTCTTTTTGAAAGCTGTTGAGCTAATGGTAACAAAGAGGGGAAAGTGCATTATGCATGCAGTACACACTTGCTAGAAGTGTGGACTTCTTAAAATCGGATTCATCATGGCAGAGGCCCCTTAAGTTCTCTTGTGTTGCAAAACCTCAGCCTGCCACTCTTCCACTCTTTTTCCTTTGTTCTTTGAATAGCTACACAGCCCTTCAGTTCTGCATCCCAGAGAATGCAGAGAATTAGGAGTTTTAGGGAGCAAGGAGAAAAGTCCAGCAGATGACAGAAACCAGAGAAGAGAGGTTTCAAAGAGGAGGGAGTGGTCAATACTGTCACAGCTTCCAGCAAGTGAAGTAATCCCTTATGGCCTTCTTTCCCTCCCCCTCTTCCTTTCTCCATAACAGCAACCTCAATGATACACTAGTCCAAACACTGTCTAGTTCTCTACACTTACGCCTTGACTAATATGGTCATCCTCTCATCCGAAAAGCTGTCCCTCCCCACCCAGTAGGCCTTAAAGCACATTTAAGGTATCTCAGTCTGCTCAAGCTGCTGTAACAAAATACCCTACTGTCGGCTTAAATGGTAGAAACAGTTCTGGAAACTGGGAAGTCCCAGATCAAGAACCGCAAGGTTTGGTTCCTGGTGAAAGCTCTCTTCCTGGCCTGAAGGCCACCTTCTATGTCCTCACATAAAGCAAGTTTTCTCTGATATCCTTCATTACAAAGACACTAATCCTACAGAATTAAGATCCCGCTCTTATGATCTCACCTAACTTTACCTCCTTACTTTAACTGTAGTTACATTGGGAGTTAAGCATTCAGCAGATGAATTTGTATGGAACACAGTTCAGACCATAGCCTCATAGCCATGAAAGTAAAACTCATGAAGAAAAGTAACTTTCTCCAGTTATGGGGTAACAAAGGCACACTTGCCTTCCCATCCTCCCACATAAACAAAAGAGCTCAGGTTTTCAGGGCACCATGGTCTCTAGGAAAAGAGGGAAGAACGAGTAGGAAGAGGACTAAAATGTGTTGGGTCTGTCCCTTGCAGCAGGCCTGTGGGGCCTGTGTGCCTTTCTTCTAGATAATTCTCACAGAAACCTCACCAGAGAGACTGTCCCATTTTATACCTGAGGAGACCATGGCTCAGAGACAAGGTGGCTTATTTCAAACCTTAGTAGTGGTCCCTGACAGAGCTAGGTCACAGCGCTTTCCACCACACCACATGGTGCTCCGAGGAAGCAGAAACCCACAATCCACATCAGGAACAAGCCAACTAGATTAGAGGGCCTAGAGAGCCCTATAGGGGTGTCTTCTCTCTCAATTTCCTCAGCAGTAAACTGGAGCTAATAATGCTTCATCCACAAGGTTGTTCTGAGTATTAAATAAGATCACAGTGTGAACTGGCTGGCCGAGCCTGCAGTAAGCCAGGCTGGTTCCCCTCTTTGGCTTCCCTCTGAGAGCCCACACCAAGATGGGAAGGCAGCTTCGATGGAAACAACTAAGCATTTGCCAACCCCCCACATGAAAGATTACAGAGAACAAAATGAGAGAAAACTATATTCTTTTTACTCACCCCATCAAAAAGCTTTGCTCTCCTAATCAAGTAGATCCCAAAGCCAGTTAGCGAGGTGGCCAGCCCTTTGGCAAGCTGCAGCACAGAGCCACCATCCTGCAACCTCAGAACGTGTCTCAACCCTCAAGCTTCAGGCACTGGCCTCACCACTGGCCTCACCACCTACTCACTCAATCTCAGGGACACCCTCAACTCCTCCTCTGGTGCTTGCCCTATGTCCATTCAGTCCTGTCATTCCTGCCTCAGCAGCATCTCCGGGGACAGGTCCCTGCCCTCCATCCATCCCTCGTGGCCTCACCCAGAGTACTGAGCATCTCTCATCTGCATGCTCTGCTACAGCTCCCTTACAGTCTGACTGCTCCAGTCCTGGGCTGCTACTAAGCATCTCCCTTAAACACAGCCTATCCCTAAACACTTCTGCTGAAGAACATTCATTCTCCTTCTGGTGGCATCCCCCACCCTGGCTCTCCTGCCATCCCAGGACACGCTGAGCCCTTAAACTCCATACCCTTTTGTGGGCTGCCTCCCCCACGCCACCCCCACAGGAAGTGCCCTCATCCTTCTTTGCCTACCAAGCTGCTCTGTTCTTTTTCCAAGCAGCTCGAATGGCACCTCATTAAGAACCTTCACTGAACTCCCTTAGCAGAGAACTGCTGCATTCTGCTGGTCTTCACAGCATTTTGTTGACCATTCTTCACATTGTCACAATTAGCTGTATTGGTTTGTGTCTTCCCCACCAGACTGTGAAATCCTGGAGAGCAAGAGCCATATTTTATTCATGTTCCTATCCCTAGTGCCAGACCCAAGAGATGCTCAATAGATGTTTGCTGACTGGCAGAGTGAATGAGGTCTTTGCTCCTTTTGTTGTGAATAAAACTCTGCTATAGCTTATAGTCAACACTCAATTGATCCCAAAATTACCTATCTTAAACCTTTTTCTCTTGCCCTGGATTAGTCTTTCTGAATGTCAAATTCTAGAAACAAACTTTTCATTCCTGTAGGCTCCATGGTGATTGGCTGACCAACCCACTGACTTGCCAATGTGACACATGAGGATTCACACACAGCTTCCCCAGCTATGTGGATCTGCCTATTCGATCTCCTTCATCAGCAGAGGCAGGAATATGAAAGAAGCTGCACCTGGCTTTATGGCTCAGACTTGTTTTCTTGGGTGTTTGGGATGCTGAGATGGTTAATAAGCAAATCAGCCTCAGTATTCAAATACGCAGTTAATAAATCCTGAAAGAGATACAAATCAAAATTTCCTTGGAGGTTTCCTGGCTCTATGCAAAGGATTCTAGCCAAAGGAGTCAGTGATCCAGGTTGTATGTCCTGTTTAAATTACAGCAGCACCTTCCTGCACCAGAAGGTGCTGCTGCACTTGAACTGCACCTGCACTTGAGCTTCCTAGCACACCTAGCCTGGAGCAGAGAGCATATAAGACAGTGTAAGGCCAGCCCTTTGAACCTGGTAAGTCTACAAGCCCTGCTTTTAAAGACTCCTGTGCCCTTGGGTTATTTTTTGTTGTGTGTGTGTGTGTGTGTTTTCTCCTGGAGCTGGCCTATCTCAAAGACTCTAACCAGATTTTGGGAACCCAGACTTGAATGCCAGATCAAGGGAGAGGCTAACCAACACCTAGCCAAAGTCATGATGCCATGCCGCCCATTTTGTTTTTTTCCCAGGAGGAGCACAAGCAGGAGCTATTGTGCTCCCAGAGGGAGCCTCCCAGAAGATGGAGATGCTGGATACTAATGCCTCAAGGGAACAGACAGTCTGCAAGTTCTCAGAGGACTACAAGCAAATCTACCTCTCCCTGACCTACAGTATCATCCTCGTGCTAGGGATGCCTCTGAATGGCATGGTCTTGTGGCTCTCCTGGCGCCAAACCAAGCGCTGGAGCTGTGCCACCATCTATCTGGTGAACCTGATGGTAGCTGACCTGCTTTATGTGCTGACGCTGCCCTTCCTCATCACCACCTACTCCCTGGGTGACAGGTGGCCCTTCGGGGAGCTGCTGTGCAAGCTGGTGCGCTTCCTGTTCTACACCAACCTCTACGGCAGCATCCTGCTACTGACCTGTATCTCTGTGCACCGCTTCCTGGGCGTGTGCCACCCCCTGCGTTCACTACCCTACCGGACCCGCCGGCACGCCCTCCTGGGTACGGCCACCACTTGGGCCCTGGTGGTCCTCCAGCTACTGCCCACACTGTTCTTCTCCCACACAGAATACATCAATGGCCAGATTATCTGCTATGACATGACCGGTCCTGAGAATTTTGATCAGTTTTTTGCCTATGGTGTGGTTCTGACGTTGTCTGGCTTCGTCTTTCCCTCCTTGGTCATCCTGGTGTGCTACTCGCTGATGGTGAAGAGCCTCATCAAGCCAGGAGAGGCCCTCATGAAGACAGGCAATGCAACCCGGGCCAAGTCCATCCGAACCATCTTGCTGGTGTGCGGCCTCTTCACCCTCTGCTTTGTGCCCTTTCACATCACACGCTCCTTCTACCTCATGCTCCGCTTCCTACCTTCACAGGACTGCCAGCTCTTGATAGTGGTCAGCGTGGCCTATAAGATATGGAGGCCTCTGGTAAGCATGAGCAGCTGCCTCAATCCAATCCTGTACTTTCTATTAGTTGGGAACAACAGAGTCAGGCTCTTCCAGGAACTCAGGCAGAACAAGGGAAAGAGACCCATGGGTGGCCAGATCTGGGTACTGACAAGATGAAGTACTGCCAAGATACTGACGATGACTTGTCTGAACACAGTCATGTGCTATTGGGAGAGGGGCTCAAGATCTCCTAGTTGTGTCCTGCTACAAAGGATTTTATATTGATATGAAGAGATTTTAAGGTTCCTGGGTGACTCTGTCAGTTAAGCATTTATTTGCCTTTGGCTCAGGTCATGATCCCAGGGTCCTGGAGTCAAGCCCTGCATTGGGCTCCCTGCTCAGCAGGGGGTCTGCTTTTCCCTTTCCTTGTGCCCCCCACCTTCTCATGGATGCACTCTCTTGTTCTCTAATAAATAAAAATCTTTAAAATAATTTTTTTAAAAAAAGATATTTTAAAGTAAGAATATGAAGAGAGCCACCAACACAAAGGAAAACCTTATTTTAAACAGAGCTGACATTTATCTCATCACTTAGACCTTGGCTAGAATACCACCTCCTCAAAAGCTCCTACCCACCCTAGTTAACACTGACCTCTCTCCCCATAACCCAGTTCCCTATCTACTTTTTAACACTTATTAGTATCTGAACCTTGTTTACTCATTTATTTCACCTGACTGCTATACCCCTAACGCCTGCATCTGCAGCAGGGCCCAGCACATAGTGAGTGTATAATGGACAGTAGAAATGAATGGATGCATGGATGAATGAGTAAGTCATGACTGGTTGCATGAATAAGTGAATAAAGTCCTTACTATGGAAAAGCACTTTCCATGGAATAACTCATTTAATGCTCACAACAGCCCTTGGAGGTGGGAGCTACTGTTTGCCTCATTTACAGATAAGGATACGGAAATAGAGGGCTTTAAGTAACTTGTCCAAGGTCACCCAGCTGGAGAATGTCCAGATCATCATGCTGGATGGAAGCTTTGAAGCCAGGCACTGGCCTCCAAAGCACACACTCCTAAGACTGAAGTGTATGGCCCGATCCAAGCATTGGTCAAGATCTAGCCAAGTTCTCCTCAACAGCATCAGCTCATCATTTTAGGTGACTTCACCTTTCATATAGTTGCTCTCATGTACAGACCACTGAGTATCCAACGTGTGTTCTTTTACATTACACTTCTTAACAGGGTTCTGATTAAGATTAGAAAAAGCTCTGTAGGACAAAGTGGGGGGGGGGGGGAAAGGGCAAACTGACTGCATGAATGACAACTCACCTTATTCTTATTTGAATTTAATGTGAGTTTTTGACAGAAAAATTTTATCACTGTCTTTAATCATAATATGATGTTCATTCTTTAAAAAAATAACATCCAAAGTAATCCAAAAAGATAAACTTAAAAACCTCATATTTGAACAATATTGATCTCCAAGGAGTTCTCAGATCTAAACATACATTATTTAATAGTTCATTATAATCTCCCTATGAAGAGGTGAATAAGACTTTTTAATAAAAACCAAAGTGTAACCCCTCATTATTACCCCACTCTAATTACAGGAAGTGTCTGAAGAAGCCACGTCTATGTCTAAATTATAAAATTTTATTGTAAAAGTACAGTTTATTGCTTTCAAGGGCACACAATAATTAGAACTAGACAAAGTATTGCCTAGCAGAATTCCTTGAGATAATTAATGTAATGAGTAGGCAAAGACGTTTTCTAATTAGCAGGTCAGCTGTTTCCACATAAGTGCCTCTATAGCAGCTAAGAGAACTTAAAACTGTTTGATCTTTTGAATATTCTCAGCTTTCTTGCTTATATTATTCATTTTTGTCCCCTTCTTTGCATAGCACACCGGGAAGTCATCTGTCCAACGGTCGCAATGATTATCCCTTACAAATTAATATGGCTTACATTACTGGAAAACTGGTGCACTAGGTTCCTCAAGAAAAACATAAAGCCATCCCCTGTGTCCTCTTAGCCCTTATCTTGAATGCACATCGGCCTGCTAACCCTGGAGGCGGGAAGAAGACTAATCTAGAATCCTCAGGACACATTACCTTTATCTAAAAAAAGTACTTTAACACCTATGGCCAAAGTTTTCCAGCCTTTAGTCTTTGTTAACTTAGGTGCTTGCAATTATTTCCCTGATCTATATAACGCTAATTTTTCTTCTGCAGAGTCTTCTGACCTACTTAACAGCAAAGTAAAATTTTTAAGTTATTTTTAAGTTATTTCTGTAAAGTTGGGATCAAAAAAGTTTAATTTAGTTGACATCACATCCTGGTTTTCAGGGATAATTATCTCAAGACAAGAATCAAACTAGACTATTCCTTTTGGAAAAAAAAAAAAAAAAAAAGACCCACTTGTAAGAGTTGCTGGGAACCTACTGCTCACCATCAGTCTGAGGGATGTTCCTGACTCCTCTGTGGTCACTGAAAATTCATCCAGAAGGAAACAGAAAGACTAGAAGAAACAAAAGTTCTTTCTGAATCTACTCACTCAATGTCCACCATCCTGGTCAAAGCTGAGATCCTCAAATATGTTATTGCTCTGGGCCCCAAGAATCTTGATAATCTGCCTGGTTGTTTGGAACAAAGCTGAAGGTCAGCAAATATTACCATGTACAAAATAGCATGACTGAGGCAGCAGTGGATGACAATAAAATGGCTGTAGGCACCTACAAAAGTGTCAAGCATCGTACCAGCCCTTAAGGATGTTATAGACTATTGGAGAAGCAAAACAAGACCACACAAACAACAATATGAATGTTAATTAAACAGTTTCAGCAGCTATGAAGAAATCATGTCAGTTGTTAATTAATCAAAAGCGAACAGTACAGAAGTTAAGTATTAGGGAAGTTTCCCAAGCAGGGTTAACAATACTACTACTGGCTGAGAGGATCCTGAAAAGCATTACAAGCATGCATAAGTCTAGTGAAATCTCAATTAGCACAATTTCTCAAGCAGTGTTCGAGAACATGGAAAATCTGTGTAAGAGTCGATAGTTGGTTCCTGAGGGGGAGGAGGTAGAGATGATGCTGGAAAGGTGGGCTGAAGTGTGATTACAAAAGCCATCCCAAAGCCAGCAAAAGAATCACTCAAGGCACAGGGCATCTCTGAGGGCATCTGAACAGGACAGTGGTTGATCAAAGCCGTGAACCAGAAACTTAACCTGCCAGTCCCCATGTTTTGAATGAATTGGAGAAAAGAAACAAAACTATCACAGCGGTCTTATGTGAGGTCTCCTAATGACTCTCCCTTCAAAGCCAGCCTCCACACCGCCACCCCATTTTCTTTAAAAAAGCATTTTTTGTGCATCACACTCTCCCTAATTCTGTCCATAGACCCACCCCCCAACCCTCACTTCTATGAGACAAAGCCCAGACTTCTCACGCAGGCATACTACACCTATCACAGTGTGGTCCCAGCTGAACTTTTCAACTCATAGCTCTCCTGATCCACTATGTGGATTTCTACCTCTCACATGTTTACCATTCAATACACCATCCCCAAAACCTTCTCCACAAGCTTAAGTACTCCTCTTCCCAGACCTTGCGCTCTACTTCCTCCAGATGCCACTGGTCTCACTCTGAACTGCTGACTCTCCCACTGGCTTATCACCTTGGAGTTGATGATGGGCTCCTGTCTCATTCCAAGTCTGTTTTCTCTCCCCCACTACTCCATTTTCCAATCTGTAGAACATGGCATGCTAGCAACTTCTGAAGACAGTAGACTCTCAGTAGGCAATGGTGATGCTGATAATGAAGAAGGCAGCAATCCACATTGAGAAGACCACTGCAGTGACCCAAGTATATAGATAACAGGCATGAATAGAACTGAAAAGATTTTAAAACATCTTAGAAAGACTTAAGATAAATAAAATACTTATTTAGGCATGAGTGGTAAGGAGACAGAACAAAAATGACTCTGAGACTCCAAGCCCGAGGAATCAAAAGAATGATAAACTAGCATCTAGCATGAGGTAGGCACTCAATAGTCAATGGGGAAAGAAAAAGAGAGGGAGGAAGGGAGGCAGACTGAACAGTGCAGGAGAGAGTTCAGATTAAGACAAGTTTAATGTAAGTGCTTGAGGGAGGCCTCAGCTGGAAATGCAGGATGGAGGTTCAGAGATGGCTTCGGATCAAACCCTTGAGTTTAGAGTTGTCTAGCCAGGGATATATTCAAAGCTACAGATGTAAATGATACCTGTGAGAAAGAAGGAAAGAGAACAAATAGAGGACCAGGGAGATATAGGAATCATAAAAGTCTTGACAGGTGACACGGGGATAAGGAGGTGGTGCTAGAAAGTCAGTAAGACAACAATTTCAAGAACGACGGTAACTAATCAAAGGCATCACATGAAAAAGACTAGTCAGAGACCGAATAGCTGTCTCTCAGAAAGCAACCCAAATGCCAACTCTTCCAAGAAGCCTCCCCTGACCATGCATCAGAATGCCCTTTCCCTTCTCTGACCCATCATCCACACCTAAGGCACATCTCCCCTGTATGAGCAGCAAAATTTAAATGCTCTTACTTCCCCTCCTACAGGATCTAGCAGAGGCTTCAACATATGGGTACCTACTAAATCTTTGTAGAATAAATGAACACACAGCGAATGATTCCCCTGTGTATGCTTTTCTGAAATTACCGCCTAAATCCAATTTATGAATGTGTGCCTATAAAATTAAATCATGAGTTGTCTGGTATTTATTTGTTCTAACACTCACCAACTCCAATTCAAAGCAATTCCAGAATACACAATACCTGCAAGCATGCTCACTTTTTAGCCCATATATTAAAGACAATAAAGAGGGGAAATGTTTCACAAAGTTGTCTGCAATTAAGCACAACTTAACCTAACATTAAAAAGCTATATATTCTCATTATCTTTTACTTTCTTGTAAACCAGCCAAATCTCTTTAGTATTTCAATTTCTTAACTTTTTGTTTTGTTGAGAGGTTTGTTTTGAACATATCAAACAACTTCAAAGGTAATGGCCTTAAGAGGAACTCCATGATGAGAAGCAGAACTTAAGTTCTTGCAGCAAGCTGTAGCTGGAAATTTTTATAGTGGTTAAACCATGAACAAAAAAGCAAAGAGAGCCACTTCAAGAAAATTAAAGAATCGCAGTCTGAGAATGTTCCACTCCACAAGTAGAAAAACACATTAACAACAAGACCTTTATAAAGCAGTAACCTCACAATAAAAAAAAAACAGCCGCTGAAGACTCCTTATGTTCTCTCTTCCTTTGTAGCCTAGTTTCTTGCAAGAGTAGGCTACACTTTTTTTTAGAGTAATTTCTACCTTGGATTCATACTCCAAATCATTACAAGCTGGCTGCTCTTTCCTGTTAAATGGCACCACCATCCATTCAAGCTGGAAATCTGGGAGTCATCTTCAATTTCAGCCTCTTCCTCCTTACACATCACGATCACATTGTCAGTTGGACCTCCCAAGCATCACTAGAACTTGTCTTTTCCATCTTCCCAGTCACTGCTTTAGTTCAAATTTCCATCATCTCTCATGGGCTTCACTGCTCCAACATATTAAACATCTTCCTGACTCCAGATTTGTTTTCTCAAACTCCATGTCATTTCCTTCCTTCTGCTTCTAGGGCCACCTTTTTAAAATGTAAACCCCATCTTAATCCCCAACAGAAAAATCTTCCAAAAACTCCCATTTGGCTTCAGGATTAAGATCATGCTGTGCATGGGGGTACCTCAGTGGCTCGAATCCATTAAGCCTCAGATCTTGGTTTTGGTGCAGGTCCTGATTTCAGGGTCCTGGGATCAAGCCCCACATCAAGCTCTGTGCCAGGTGGAAAGTCTACTCCTCTGTTCTGCCTCTATCTCCCTCTGCCCAACCCCTCACTCGCATGCACTCTCTAAAACAATCTTAAAAAAGATCATGCTGAAAAGGCTTCCCCAATCTGCCTTGTATCAAAATTTTCAAGCTAACCTCCTGCCCTCCCACATCATCTTCACTCCATTTTCATTAACCAGTAGGCTCGCTCAGCTTTAAGACCTCTTGCCCTCTCCACTCTTGCCCCACTCCCTCATCCTACTCATTCTTTATGATACAGCTCAAAGACCATCTCCTCTGGGAGTCTTTGAAGTATTCTAGGTCCTCTGAACCCCATTAGCCATCGCTCTGTAACAGTGTTCATCAAACTATATCACAATCACAGAATCACTGATTCCTTTGTCTGTTTTCCTCATGCATCCATGCAACCCTTGAGGAAAATGGGTTTACATTTTCCACATCTCTGACTCACCACCACCTCTAGTAAAGAACCTTAGGTTCAGTAATGCCAGAAGCAAATGATAACACAGAAGACTGTGCTTATCTTACATCATCAAGCATCATCATATTATTATAGTGTTATGCCTGGTTTTCCCTACAACTGCTTTTCTTTGAATTACATGATGATGCCAAACATATATCCCAATTTTAAAGATGTGAGGGGTGAAATATTATAGTCCATGAAATACAGCATATTAAGTTCCATAATCATGAAAACTTTATGCACTTAATCATCAGACTAGAAAAGCCTTTCAGAAGTTCCAGTGTTAAAAAATATACCAAACTTAACTCTTAAATGAAGGGCCCACATGTACATTACCTTCAAATATTACAATATTTTTCCTACGAAGTGATCACCGAGAAACTATTTGTTCTATATCTTAACTGTGGTAGCCAGAACACAAATCTCTATTAAAACTCATGGAATTGTAAAATAAAGTTAAAGCCACGGGAAGTATTTCAAAGCATCCACTAAATATGTCTGCTGTCTTAGGCCCATTTCCCCACTCTCCATCCACCGAGCCTGGACTCTACTTACACGGACCCCACCAGAACCCAAAGAGGACACTTATTTCTCCTTTGACACTTTCACTCCATTTCATGATCAGTGACTCTAAAACCTGCCTGCAGGCCCATCTGCCCATTCCCTCTATGTCCCAGCCCAGGCTTCTTGTTGCTAATTTGGGCCTGTTCTCCTTCCAGCTATTTCTATCCCAGCCTCCCCTCTCTCATCCTCCTCCCACCTCATTCCATCAACTATCCCATCTCTTATATGCACTGTACCCTGTGAAATCTGGGTTGGGAAGGGGGGAAAAAGAAGGGCTCACCTTGTGTCCTAACACTTTTATTCTTCCCTAGGGATGCCAGGATCTGCTCTGAAAGGTTAGAAACTACCTGAACATGCTAAGACACAGAACCCTGAAATAATCAGATTTTCCTTAGAAAACTGAACAAGCCTCAATATTGGGGGGGGGGGGGGAGGCGGAAGAGTTGGATAAACTTCAAAAGAAGCTTGAAAATGTCATCAGCCCACACTTTCCTTTCAGCTGTTTCTGAACAACCCACCATATCCTAGAAATTTCTGAGCATGCTCCATTTATTTGCCAGAGTGCCCAACGGAATCTTTGGCACAATCCTAGGAGAGCCATTTTCTCCAACCCATCAACTAAATGTAAGGAATGGATAGATATTTCTCTAGATAATATTTTAGGTCATCCATCAATGAATATATATCTAACATGTGGCAATCAACCATATCTGTATGTTTCATAAATTAGGTACATGAGCCCTAGAAGAAACTCTAGTGATATTCCATTTTGCTAATCAGGAAATGGAAGCACAGAAAGCTACAATGTAGTGAAACTTAGGAGACAAGCATGAAAGGTGACCTTCTTCAAAGAGACAAAAAAGACAAACTCCTACAAAATACACACTAATCCCAAATAGAATGCCACTGATTTTTATTACACAATTGATTTGCAGTCAAACATATGGGGGAAAAATCATTTTAGGAAGTTGAGTGAGTTAGGCAGGGTCACTGCCAAGATGTGGGACTGATAAAGATCCACCACGGAAAAGACATGTATACTTGAGTACATGACCTTATATACGAACACCTCATGGAACTAACTGGTATTAAGTTTGTAAACAGCTTGGTTGTCTGGCATACCTGCATGATGTTAAAGGCTTTTCAGTATTTCTTACAAAATATCGAAAGATTTCCCCATTAACTTCTAGGTCGCAAATCTCTGTTCAGGGCCTAAACTCAATTTCCCCCTGGTGTACTCCAGGAACATGCAAATGGAAAAAGCCAAGGAGAATCAGGTTGAGATATCCCAGAAATCACAGAGAGCTTGCAGACAAGTTGAACCTGTTCTTTGCCACCAGTGGGGCCAGAAAGTTTATTTCCTTAGCTTTTACCCCATTTTCTATTCTGTTTTTTCTCTCAAGTTTCCTTTCACATGCATTTTTTTCCCTGTCAATGCAAATTCTAACTCAGGGACCTATTAACTCCCACCTAACTCCATCCCCAAAATTCTTTGGGAAACATTACCTGTCACCTTCCTCCTTTCTGAAACTATCACTTTCCTCAAAAGTAGCACTCAAACTTGGGAATTTTGTTCTCTATGAGTTTTTAAAAGCTTTTATTACAGTGTTATTGCTGAATAATTAGAAGTATAAATAAGCCTTGAAGATCCCTGGATGGCTCAGTGGTTTAGTGCCTGACTTCGGCCCAGGGCATGGTCCTGGCCTGGCTCCATGCAGGGAGCCTGCTTCTCTCTCTGCCTGTGTTTCTGCCTCTCTATCTCTCTGTGTGTCTCTCATGAATAAATAAAATCTTAAAAAAAAAAAAAATGTAGAAATAAGCCAAAAGAAAGTCCTCACTCAGAGACACTTACATACATATCCTTCAGACATGTTTGTTTGTTATTAAAATAGCAGCACTCTGTGGGTGCCTGTGTGGCTCAACTGGTTGAGCATGCTCAACCAATTGAGCATCTGACTCTTGATTTTGGCTCAGGTCGTGATCTCAGAGTTGTGGGATCCAGCCCCACACTGGGCTCCACACACACAGCAGAGTCTGCTTGGGTTTCTCTCCCTCTGCCCCTCCCACTGTGCACAAGCAAGCTCTATTAATAAATCATAAAAAAAAAAGCAGCACTCTGAATCTTTACATGATAATGCCATCATTCCATGTCAATGCTCTCTAATGAAACCATTTAATGACTGTCTTAATATTTCACTTTAAGCACATGATATGGTGTACTTAATAAACCTATTCTAATAAACATGAGTGTTTTCCTTTTTAAGGCTATCATAAAACAACCAACCTTGCTACGAAAATACTTTCTTAAAATACATTTATGTGTATATTTGCCTGATAGCTTTCTTGGGATGAATTATTAGAAATAAAACTGCTAAGTCAAAAGGCATGTAGTCCACCATCATGAAGTCCCCTTTTTAGGTCTTTTTATTCATATTACCAATTTACCCTCCAAAAAGATTACTCCATTTTACTCTCCTTTTAATTTATGCACCATTCAAAAAATATTTATTTTGTGCATACTCTGTGATAGGCACTATCAACACAATCATAATTAACGTAACAGACACAGTCCCTGCCCTTTTAGAGCTTACAATCTGAAGGGAGACAGACACTCACACTATCACAAATTCTTCATTTTAAGTTGAGGTAAGCCAAGAAAGAAAAAACAGGGCTTTTCAGAGACCACAAAAATTTTAGAAGAACTTGATATATAGCCTGAAGGTCTGGAAGAGTTCCCACAGGAAGAATGCTTCTGAGCTGGGGCTAAGGTTTTCTGTTGTAAATCAGGTGAAACCAGGTTACCGAGGATCCTGGATAAAATATCCTAGGCAAAGGGAGCAGCCAAAAGGGAAAGGAACATGACCCATTTGAAAAAATATAATTAAGCAGCTCACTATGGCTGAGGCACGGAGGTGGTGAAAAAAGTAAGGCATGGACCACGCAAGCCCTCCAGCAGCAGTAGCAGCTGGCTTCCTCCACTCTCACCAAGTGATAAAGCCAACACTCAATAATCTGGGCTAGAACATTCTGTCACATGGCAGTCAAAGCCTAAAGAACTAACAACTGAGTAAGGACACAATAAACTGTAAATCAGAAAAAGGGATGTAAGCAAACTTAGTAACCTGAATAAGGAATGTACTTTCAATCTGTTCCAGAACTTTCTAACATACAATGTTATGTCCTGTATTTTAAACACTACAATTAGCTAAATATGACAGTTTAATAGTTTTCTAAAATATCTGCATACTCCTGGAGAGTAAAACACATGAAAAATTCTTCGACTTTAATTTATAATAGGCTAAGACTAACTCAAGTTTAAAAGTTTTTAAGTCTGTCAAGAAAAATTTATAATCACATTTTATTTAATCTGAAAAACATAAATGTTACTTAGGTCCTACTCTGGAGAAAAGGGTACTTCACTGACTTTCAAAGACTGTAATTAGGCAAATTTTCTTTATTCCAACTTAGATTTTCTTATAGAAATAATCTTCCAAATAAATAAGGGTTAAAATCAATGTTTTAATTTTTTTTTTTAATCAAAGGTTTTAGAAGACATCGAGTATTTCTTTTGCAGTGTTTTTATCCATGTAGGTATGCAACTATCATAATTTAAGGGATACTTTTTAGAAATTAATCACTATAAGAAAACATTTTACAGAAAGTCTGTACTATAAAATTAATCCCTAAGTGATCAGGGTCCTTAGTAATGGAGAGATATAGAAGCTCAAAAGGGTCACTGCTTGGCAGCCTCTCATAACTAAAGATAGCAGAATACAATCTGCTATTTGTGAAAATGAGGAGATTCCATAAAAAAATCTCTTAACTATTCCCTATAAAAACAGGGAATGTCTACTACAATGCCATTGTTTATTCTGTATAAAATATCCCTTTTACCCCCTCAAAAGCTTTTAGTTTTGCTTTAAGATTTAAAAAAAAAAAGCCATATCCTTAAGAAACATCTTCTGAAAATTATCTTAGTACAAGATCCAAGTTTTCCATTATTTACTGTCCTTAATGAAGTTCACTTGCATATTCCAGAGAAACTTTCTACACTTCACTGTTAGCCGATTCCACAGAATTCTTCAGCAATACACAGTACATAAGACAGAGTCTGAAACAGCCCTCACAAATATACTTTGAAGTAGGTGTTTTTGATATATAAATATACTAAGTTTCCAAACCATTATTCTCCCTACATAAACTCTAGATTAAAAAAAAAAGTGAGGTTTTCGAACCAATGATGTGTGCAGCCCATTCTCATGACACAGTCATTTAAAGCTTCTCATCTGCAAAACACAATGTAATAAATTATCAAAAAGAGGGAAAAAACAGGAGGTCTCATTTGGTTTACAAAATAAAAACCATAAGCATTACAAAACAGATATGCCAAAAGTATGCCTGTAACCTTACTATACTGAAATGGAATTGCTGGTATTTGGAGTTTTTCCTTTCAGTATTTCTTCTATTATATACAAGTAAGTAAGAAATACATGTGCCTGTGTACTTTTTCTTGAACAAAATGAGAATATTACATTTGCATTTTAATCTTTTTGTCTCCTCAACATGTGGCATGGTAAGTATTTCTGACATGGTGCAGGGAGGGAATTATCTCTGACTTTTAAAATCCTTCTAAAACATGATTTTAACAACAGTATTATATGGATATGTCATAATCTATTTAATCATTTCCCGACTTTGGGACATTCATGTTGTTTCCAATATATTAATGTAACAAATAAGACTGTCATAAAGATATTTAAAACTTGTAACACTTCTGATTATCTTTTCAAGATGCATTCTAGAATTACTACTTTAAAGGGAATTTGAAATGGCCAAGAATCACCTTCCATTTTTTGTTCTACAAGATTTTAACCCATACAAAATTCACAAAACTTATAGTTACATGGTGTATGTTTACAAATAAATTTTTTAAATCATAAAAAATTCAATATCTAAAAATCAGAAATCATAATAATAGGAAATATAGTTCCTATTACATTTTACCATACCTTCATGAAAAAAATTAGTTCAACTTAATGCCACACTATATACTTAATCTGCTCCAAATGAGTCAGAGAACATAGAATGTTAGTACCAGAACAAAATGAAAATTTTTCTCAACTAGTTAAGAAAAAGAAAATATCAGAGAATGGAAGGGTAAGCCCAGCACAGGAGTTTAGGACAAAGACCCTTCCCTCTAATAAGTTATAAATACTAGAGTTCTGGTCTTTCTCTCAGAAAGCAATTTAAAACCCAGTTATTTTTCCCCCTTTACTTTAACCCTTGATATCCATCCTATTTAAATTTTCTGAACAAGAATTTTGTTATAGTAGTTCCGGAGATAATCTCTAGCTCTTGAATCTCAAAGACTAATTTCTTAAAAGTCTAACCCTAACACTTTGAAAAAGCTAATGTTTTGAGATTTGCGGGGGGGGAAGACAACTTTTCTCTTTTAATACTTACTCAGCATGAGAAAGTTTTATTTCTTCCCTTTGTCTTGCAGAATGATTTAGGTTCCCCCCTAAAACACAGATAGGCATAGAATCTTTCTACATGACTATTAAAAGTAAAATTCTCTCTCTCTCTCTCTCTCTCACACACACACACACACTTACTTGTATGGGTATACCTTAAATGAACAGAAAAGGCTATGAAAAATGAGAAAGAAATGTTTACCTCCTGGGACCTTCCCAAGGGGAAAAAATGTTTTTTAAGAATCTTTATATGGAAAAAAAAAAAAAGAATATATGATCTACATACAAATAATCACTCCTTAATTCGAGCACTGTTTTTTTAAGTTTGGACTCATGTACTGCTTTACATCTTGTTAACTGGGAAATTGTATTTATTTTCAGTAATAGTGAAAATTAAGAGAAATTAAAGGAAGTGACCTAAAATCATTTAAACAGCAGGTATATACGTTTTACCAAGTGTACAACAAACTTTAGGAGCAAACTAGTTAGAAATAGCTTGGGCATTGGGCATAAGGGTAACATCAAACTCATATACAGAACAAAGAAAAAAAGTACAAATGCATTTATAATATGCCAGCAAAAGAAAAAAATCTGTAACACCTCATTCTGTATCAACCTTAAAATGCAAACTATTTTCTTTCAACCTTAAAATGCAAACTATAACTATGAATTTGTTTCCTTATTATTTTAAATATGAGACAGTAACACAGTAATGGCTTCAGGTTATTTTGAAACGCCATACTTCTTTATGCTAACATAAAAAAAATCTAAAATTTTATATTACAAAACTTAAATTGGAAAAAAAACAAAAACAAAAACAAAAAACACTTAGATTGAACTGGCCAGAAGGGGCAGGACAACAATCTTAATAAATCTGAAGTTCCAAAAAAAAAAAAAAAAAAAATCTGAAGTTCCAAAATATATAATTACAGATTACATAATGAAATGTGTTTCCATCACTATGAAGAGAGTGTTATCATTACATGAACTAAAGCACTGGCTTCTAAAGAGGTATACAGACAATCCAGGGACCCCACAAGATGATCCACAATGGTTTAAGAAGAAAATGTCGAATTCTACTTACCTCGGGCACGATTCACCACATAGAGTAAGACCACAGATAAAAGTGACACTGGAAGTGAAAAAACAAAACAAAACACAGGATCCTTCAAAAACATGTACTTCTTCCCAATGATTCCTATGTAATCATAATTGCAAAGTAAACCTTATATAAATCTTTATTGATTGGCATTTAAAAATAAAAACACTATTATATTATCTTCCAAAAAGCACTAAAAATGATTTACACACCGTTTATTCGATGGGCTACAGGAGCCCAAGGGCAGCAGGATCAGAGACAAGCTGATACAAGAAAAGGGGTGATCCACAGAGATCATCCCAGCTGCTATTTACTCTCTTTATTCTTCCTTTTAAGTGGTAGTCCTTCCTGGTATTCCAAAACTCCTGCGAGCCCCCTATCTTTTTACAGAGAACCAAACAGAAACAATCCTTTGAGGATTCTAAGTCTGAAAACATCATGTTCATTTTTAACAAATTAACCAAACATAGAATGTGGCCATTTGACTCCCAAAAGCCTGGAGCCAGTGACAATCTCTATGTTACAGCCTTTTTACCTTAACAAGTGAGGCACACTAAATTTAACTTAATATGGCAATAAAAACATTTTTAAATGGTAGTGTTTGATTTAATAACCAAATATACATAGAATCGTGGATTGAAATTAAACCACATGTTGCAGCATCAAAAATAGACAAAAACACTTTGATGACCTAGTATTGTGAATTCTACATGACCCACTTTTTAAAAACAACATATTCTTAAAATTTGATGTGTTTACTTCTAAAATTATGAAATAATAAAATACATTCAGGCTTTTCATAATAATTATCTACTAATACCACCTTTCAAGAGAATGTGGTTTTAGAGAGATTAAATGCCTTTAATCTCTATAAATGTAAATGATAAAATCATCACTGGGGTTAGGGCTTACCATTTTAAACACATGTAAAAGCATAAAGGACAACTTGATATATAAGAATTTTTTTCAGATGAATACAACTATGCATATAGTGAAGGCTACCACAGGAAAAATGCTAATTTATTTTTATTGTTTTCAATAGTAATACTGTTTCCTAATACTTCCTATTTTCAACCAATAAATCATTACAGGTAAACACTAAATAACAGGACTAAAAATAAAGGCAATTTAAAGTTGTCTAATGAATAAACTATGAGCACTCACACCTAACTCATACCAATGTCCACATATTCACACCAGGGATGTACTCGCCACCTTTTAAAATGGTTTCACTTCAAAGAGGATAATGTTTCCTAAAAACTGTAAATATTTAAAATAGAATATGAAGCAGATTCCACTACTACTTTTAAAAATAGGAATCTCCTAAAAAAAAAAAAAAAAAAAGTGCCTGTGAATCCTCAGAGAACCAGAAAGCCACCAGCTGGGAAACTAATGCACAGACTGAAGAAACAGGCAAATTTGAGAGATACATACTAGGGATTTGGTCTAAAAGAGGGAAAAAGAGAACAACAACAAAAACCTAAAAGTATAAATAAAAACATTCTGTTACATATTAAAAGAAACTAAATGTTGCCACATAACACACTTACAAGAAACACAGGCAATGAAGAAAACTTCTAAGAACAAATATCCCCGAGTATCCAGTATCATGCCAGCAATGATGGAAATGACTGCCAACCCAAGATTCTGAATGGACTGCATGCTACAAAACAAGAAATACAAAAACACATTTCAGTTTCAAAAGTCTTCACACACAGAATAACAATTCACTTTAAATATTAGTATCCGTAAATGACATACTATTAGTGTTAAGAGATGTTTTTAATCAGGGACGACCTGATTAGGTTTTTTCAACCCAAGAGTGTTTCTGCTACTAGCTGTTATGCTCAAAGGTAAGGCAGCTTGTCTTACTAAGTGCAGTATGAGCTTAATACTTTCCTGCTGAATGAAAGAAAAAGCTACGTGAATACCAACCATGAGTGCAGTTCCCACTTTGGCCTTCTGCCCTGTTCTGAGACTAGAACTCAACTTCTCACTAAGAAACGCTCAGATAAACAGGCAGTCAGTGGCAATGTCAGAAATCACTTCTAATGGGTTAGCTTAACATCAGCTATCTTGCTGGAGGCTTGGAGCATCCATTGCCACAATATCACAAATAGATTAACTGACTTTTCTAGTAGTTTCTAGATTCAGAGCTGTCCCAGGAGCCTGAAGAGGACTAGATTCAGGAGATCTGGAGTTTTATATGATAATCAAATTGATACAGCAAAGAGGGACATTATAGTGCAAACACTTACAAGCCATATGCAGTTCCTAGCTGATGTTCAGGAACTACAAACGCCACCATGGGCCACAACGCACAGGCAAGCAATGAATAGGAGAGTCCCAGGAGAACCTGTAGAAAACAGAAAAGGCTAAAAATCTTAACATTAACCAAAAAAGGTGGTTTTCCTTTAATGCAAATTAGCCAATCTGCGATCATTAGTAAATATATGAATATTCATGCATATTTTATTATGATTATAACTAAAACTCACATTTGATATAAAAAAGTCCTGACCCTAACAGTATCCTTCTAGTGACAAAATACACACAAGTTTGTTTGTTTGTTTGTTTATTTATCTATGACAGAGAGAGAGGCAGAGACACAGGAGGGAGAAGCAAGCTCCATGCTGGGAGCCCAACGTGGGACTCGATCCCAGGACTCCAGGATCACGCCCCTGAGCCACCCAGAGATCCCCTGTCTTAACCATTTTATATTATGTGTGCTTATAACTGACTGGGCCCAGGGTACAATCAAGGACTGAGCAAGAAAATAAAGCTAATTTGCAAAAAGTTACTACCCACATTTCTGGAAAGTTAATCTTCCAATATTTATTATTTACAAATTAAGCAATCAAGGCACACCATGCCAAAAGTCTATTATCTTACCTCAGATCATCAACGCCTAACTGGAGAGCAGGGTAGAAAACCATCACCTAGTGTTACTTTTTAATTATAAAGGAAGCCTTATGATTTAAGTTTAAATAAGATCATCTACACCTATTATATTGGCAAAGGTTAAAATAAGGCCAATGCCCAACATGACTTGGATACTAAAAAATGCACATTTGTGTATTATTGGTAAAACTATAAATGGGTAAGAACTTCTTAGAGGAGAAATTTCACAATGTCTATCAAGATGTTAAATGTGCAAAACCTTTGCTATAGCATTTATACTTCCAGGAATCTGTCCTAAAGAAATCTCACTAAGTGCAAACATATATGTTCAAGATATTCTTTTGTTAATAGTCAAGAAAAGCAGCACATCTCAGCCTGCGGTCTTTAAAATGACATTCTAAAAAAGAGTAACAAAACCCTGATGAAGTTTTTAACCTTCTAAGGATCAAGGTCAAAAGAATGCAAAATCATGAATCATGGGCAGAAAGATTTTTTTTTTTTTTTGGCCACTTATGATGGAAGAATTTCTTTTAAGGAAGTACAGAAAAATAAATGGAACTAATAAGCATTTTAGCTTTCCTAAGACTACTTTATCTCAAATTCTATTTCAGCACTGAGATTATGTTAAAAAGCCAAATAAAATTAAATATACCTTATTCATTAGTAATCAAATTTACTTTTAAAAGATTTTGTAGAAACTGAAATCAAGGCATTGTTTTTCCCCTTTCACAAGTTCTACTATCAGAATGAAGTATATGGTGGCTCCTGACATGCACTTCACAGAGTCTTCCCTGAAGCCCTGTGCCCTGCCAGCATGAACAGTGACATTACCATAGCAATCCAAGGGTTCCACAGTGTGAAGGCCAGCATGATGTGGGAAGCAAGAGTGGTCACCACTGCACACAGAACCCAGATGATGTTCTTTCCTGTTTTATCCACCAGGAGCCCAAATATCGGGGACATGGGAGCTGATATAACATATACAATACTGCCCAAAGAATATAAAAGATATTTAATAAAATCATAACAGCTTTAAAAAAAAAATCCAAGAAGTCCCTAAAACCATCAGGTAAAGCAAACCCTAGCTCATTTAATTTAGCATTCTTCTAAAACGGTTATCAGAAAAAAATAAAAAATAAAATGGTCATCAGTAAACAGAAATTTACAATATAGTATCTTTTTATTTTTTTTAAGATTTTTATTTATTTATTTGTGAAAGACACACAGAGAGGCAGAGACAGGCAGAGGGAGAAGTGGGCTCCCTGTGGGGAGCCTGATGTGGGACTCAATCCCAGGACCCCAGGATCATGACCTGAGCCAAAGACAGACGCTCAACCACTGAGCCACCCAGGTGCCCCCAGTAAACAGAAATTTAAAGATTAAAGAGCAGCCCAAGATTTCTTCAGTTTTCCATTAATGCAAAGATGGTCTCTCAGGATCAAGTACCAATAATATAATGTTGATTTCATGTTATGGATGTTAAGTTACATGTATTCTTTGTCTCTTAGGACATTTGGTTATAATTAAAGACCCACACTATGCACAAAATAAGCACTCACAGAATTAATGAAATACCTGTTTATAGCACTTGCTGCCTGGGAGGAAAATCCAAATTTCTCTGTAAAGAAAACTCTAAAATAGAGAGAGACAGAGAGAGAGAAATAAGTACTTTAGAGAGAACTGCTGTTTTTAATAATTAAAGTCAAAATAAAACTAAATTAAAATAATTCTAAGTTTAACCAACTTTTCCTTCTTGATTATTATCTTCTTACCTGATCTAACATTCATCTTTAAGCAACTGATGTTAAAGCTTTAGTGTTTATGTAAGTATTTCACTAAATAAAATGCCCTGATGTTGACTTTTTTCATTTTAAATAAACAAACAGTACACATAAGTTTTCAGAATACCAAATGAATTACTACATGAAATTAAGAGTGCTTCTTTTCCTTAAAGCGGACTGGATAGGTCCTTTGCCAAATAATGCCTAGAGATCTTGTCTCAAATAATTTAAAACACTCTGAATTTAAAGGTTCTGATTACAAAGACACACCCCTATAAACACACTCAACATACTGCTCTGTTCGAGCAGCTGCCAGTGGAAAGGCAGAGTTAAGTGATAAAAAAAAAAAAAAAAAAAAAGAAATTGATTTTTAACCCTGGCATAATGTAGTCCTAGCAAATGCGCCCAGGCATGGCACCATAAGCCAAAGCACTATTTCCATTCTTAAGAATAGGATTCCAAACAAAGGAATAAAGAGGAAATTTTAAAAAAAGAATACTAATCTAAAACAAAGCATTAAAATAAATCTTTATTAAGATTCAAAACTGTTATATTTCATCAAAAATAGAATGAAAGTATTAAGCCAAATACTAACCCTTATAAGGTAAGAAAATCAGTTATATCCCAGGATGTAAAACAATTCCTATGTAAATATAAACTATAACCAGAAAAGCAAGATTTATAGCTAAAAAAATTGCAATTGTGTGATTAAATTCTCATTATAATTTAGCAACAACAATGGAATGCCAGAGAATACTCACTTCCCAAGTCCAATAAAAGGGAACACTGCCACATAATAGCAGACACAGATGATAAATATTAGCCACAGGGGAAAAGAGAAGTCCTTTACATCAGTTAACTTAATAACTTCACCTTAAAAAGAAAGGGAAGAAGCTATCAGCATAATTTTGCACACCTAGGTCAAGAGTGTTGATTAACCTTTGCCATTCAGTTTACAAAACACTTTTCTCAGTAAAGTACTGGAACATAACTTCTGGGAAAATCTAAAAAGACATTAGAAAAAGCAAAACCCAAGATTACTGTCTACTTTCCTGCTGTCTTCCAGGAACACTCATCATTTTCCAAATACACAAAGTGCAATCAAGAATGTAAATTCTAAAAATAAAAATAAAAAAATAAAAAATAAAGAATGTAAATTCTGTCAAAAGTGCTTAAGTGAAAAAAAAATTTTTTTTCCCCCAAAATTTAGACAAGTTGAAACAGATTGGAAATAAAAGATAAAAGACATGTATTAAGCCTCACTGGTCTTATAACACTACATGAGGAACTTATCTCATTGTAAATGATGTTCAAAGTTCCGCAAATCCCCAAAGCCTCACTTTTCTTGCATTTAGACCAACCTGTTTTTCCTTGTGCTTTATGAAGGATCTTTTCTGCTCTCTGATCCAAGTAAGCAAGAACCAAGGCACAGATTAGTGAAAGAATACATGTTATACCCCCTATAATAAAAAAAGAAAAAAGAGAGAGAAATTTTTAAAAGTGAATGAAGGTTCCCAAGAGGCAGCACCTTACAGTCATAGCAGAAAACTTAGCAATTGAAAGGGATGCCATCCTGACACATATAAGAAAATCTTACAATTACTAAATCAGGACAGAAGGAAAGGAACAGCATGTGGTTAAGTACTCAACAAACTACAGTCACTCTTACTACATTTATTTCCCAGCAAAAGGTTGGAGACTAGAGGGAAAAGACCATAGCATACTAGTCTAGTCTTGTAATCTAGAATTTCCTTAAGAAAGTGGATGACCAGCTAGCAAATCAGTACTAATATATTAACTAAGTCTAAGCACTGATTATTGATGGATGCCAGGGGGGGAAATTATAAAAACAAAGTCTGGGGACGCCTGAGTGGCTCAGCAATTTAGTGCCTGCCTTAGGCTCAGGGCGTGATCCTGGAGTCCCAGAATCGAGTCCCCAGGTCAGGTTCCCTGCATGCAGCCTGCTTCTCCCTCTGCCTGTGTCTCTGCCTCTCTCTCTCTCTCTCTCTCTCTCATGAATAAATTAAATCTTTAAAAAAATAAATAAAAACAACAAAGTCTGATTCTGCGATCATCTCATCTTCCTCTCGATTTCTTCCCAAAGTCTGTAACCCTTGCTCCTGCCCTTTGGCAGCCCAAAGGGCTCCACCCACCCACCCACAGCACAGCTCACCCAGGCTCTCCTTCCTCTTCGTAATCAGCATTACTCACTAATGCTACACTCCTATCATTAAACTGAATCAGGATAAAGAGTAAATAAAGTTTATACTTTCAAGATTTTTAAAAGAAGTTCAGTAAAATAATCTTTAATTTCATAATGTGGTCTATCTGAAAATTGCTAAAATAAAAGTCAGTAGACGTGGGTTCTACTTCTGCCACAGCTGAATGATGTTGAACACAGAACTTAATCTCTTAGGAGTTCAACTTCTCCATTTGTAAAACTAGAGGTTTTGACTTGACAGCACAAATCTTTCCTGGCTCTAAAATTCTTTAAAATTATTAAGTTCTCCGTTGTGGAGAGGACTGGAAGGAATACTGAAGAGCATCTGAGAGTAAGAAAAAGAAGTTTTCGATAAGGCAAGGGATTTGAGAGGTGAGAGAGGAAAGGAGGAGACTCTAGATTTGTTACCTGTTCAAGACTTCCTCTCCACTGACCTCTATCAAGTTATGTATAAGGAATAAAAGATGGCACAGAATATTCTCCCCACCATCCCACAGGTCTTTGTAGGGCTCTCCAAGTGGCCCTCTTACCCACTATGGAGCTCAGTTACAAAAATCCACTACTCAGAGAAAAGCACAGGTGGTAACTCCAGAAGGCCTCATATGTGACTCAGTGATCCACCCAGCAACCAGGACAACCAAGCCTTAGCTAAGAGAACTTAGGGCCAGAGGGACCTATACAGTTTCAGTCAAACACCTGAAATTTTACAGAAAAGAAAGCTGAGACCCAGGGGCTAATCATCTTGTCCAAGATGACAGAACTAGTTAGAGCCAGGACTAGAACCCACACTCCTGACTCCCAACACAGTGATTTCCCATGACAACTTCTGTAAAATCTTAGCTCCACAGGTATACTAAATGAATTTGCTTAAAAGGAAGTAATTTTCTATTTGCTACAGACTAGTAACACCTTACATGTATAAAGTCTCTGTTTTCAGAATTTTCAAATACACTCTTATTTGCTCATCATGACAGTGCTGAAGCAGATAAAGAGGGACAAGATCCTCCATTTTAAGAAAGTGGAAATAGTAACACAAACAGGGTGAATGATTTACTATTTCTAATTAGGTCCAAGAACTAGTGAACTGTTCAGGCAAAACTATAACCAAAGTGGTCTAACCCTGATTCCAGTGTTCTTTCCTCTCCCATAATACTTCCTATGACATGCTTTCAGAAGAGACAAAACAAGGGACATCAGGATCCACTAACCAATCATAAGTGTGACCCCAAGGGTTTTGTGACCAGCAGAACCCAACGAAGCTTCAACTTTAGAATACAGCCATCCCATGAGATTCATGTTTACTGTACTTCCCTGAAAATGAAGGAAAAGGCATATATATAATTTTCATTTATATATACTCCATCTCGTTCAATAAAGGATATGAGGTAGCTAGGAGAAACAGGTATAACAAGATCCAGATTAAATAGATAAATTTTTAAAAAACACTACTAAGTTTTTAAAACAAAACTAGCACACTAAGAAAAAACCACAGATAAGATTACTGCACACACAAAAAAGCTAATTTATAGAAAATGCTAGTATTGAAAACAGCAAAGTACACTTAGAATTTTCTAGTAGCAAAAGCAAAAATGAAACGAGTGACAAAATTCACAGGGTAGCTAAGAATAAATAAACTTTCACTCAGAAAAAGCATAGCGTTTGCTGATACTGACATTCTTAAAAAAAAAAAAAAAACTCATCCTATCCATAAAAAGACAATAAAAGTTACAGAAAATAATATCCTCATTCACATATTCATTCAGCAATTATTGAGCCCTGATTGAACCAGTCACTGTTCTAAGGTACTGGGAATATAACAAAGAACAAACAGAAAAATTCCCAGCTTTCATAAAGCTGATATTTCAGTGGGGCAAAGTGGCAAAATATGTAGTATATATATTACATTGTGGTAAGTACTTTTTTAAATAAAGGAAAAAATAAAGCAGAGATGGAGAACATAAAGGGGTAAAGGCCTCACTGAGACTATACTATGCCTTTGAGTAAAAACTTGAAGGCAGCTAGCCATGAGGTGATCTGGGGGGAAGGACAAAGCATTCAGGCAGAATGAACAGCCAGGCCCTGAAAGTGCAACAGCACTGTGCTCCAGGAACAGCAGGGACGGCAGAGACTGGAACAGTGTAAATGAAGAAGACAGAAAAATGAGAGGAGATCCCTGGAGAGGAAATTGGGGGGGGGGGGGGCAAACCACAGATAATACTAAGGATTCTGGCTTTTATTCTGTATGAGATGGGAAGCCACTTGGGTTTTGAGTAGAGAAGCAGCAGGATTCCATACATTTTAACAGATTTGCTCTGACTGCTGTATTCAAAAGAGACTACAAGTGGGGATAAAGGCAGAAGCAAGGATATATGCACTAGGAGGCTACTGCAATAATCCAGAAGAGAGATGGTGGGTCTTGGACTAGGGTGGCTAGCAGTAGGCATGGTGAGAAGAGGTCAGAATATGGATACATTTTGATGGTAAAGCTAATAAGACTGGCTAATGGAAAATACATGTTGACTGGGGAGGAGTAATTTAGGATGACACCTAAGGTTTTGTCTGAGCAACTGGAAAAGAGTTGCCCATAACCAAGGATGAAAGAACTACAGCATAAGCTGGGTTTGGCGGGGGGAGGGTTGAGGGGAGGGTAGTAGTAGAAAATCAAGAGCTGGCTTTTGACCATGTCAGGTCTGATGTGCCTACTAGACATCCAAGTGGAAATGTCAAGTAGGAAGTTGCATTATAGGGGTGTGGAATGCAGGGAAAAGGCCTGGACAAGTGATATAAATGCAGGAGCAAAGACACCTTATTTAAAACTTCAAAACTAGATAAGATCACCAAGGAGGTGAGTGTCAAAAGAAAAGACGAGACGTCCAATAACCATGCTCCAGGGTACCCCCACATTTACAAGTTGAGAAGACTAAGATGGAACTAGCAAAACAGGCCAAAGGAGTAAATAGAAAGGCAAGAGGGAAACTGTGAGACTGTAGTGACCTGGAACCCATGAGAAGACATCAGGGTAGGTGGAATGCCAACTATGCTAAATGCTGTTATTGACAGGTCAGACACTTAAGGACTGAGAAATAAATGTGTCATCCACAATATTCTCACAGCAAACACTGTAGCAAATTCCATGCAGCTATTTCTTACAAAAATAATAGTTTATGGCATTATTCAAATGAGTAATAAGGTATAAATAGAGATGTACTAGAAACTTTCCCCAATATCATTGAAAATGAAAGCTGCTCAATGACAGGGATGTTGTCCTAAAAATCCTTTAATTTTAAAATGCCTAAATGACATGACTTAGCAAGTACTCAATAAATATTTGTTGAAATAATGCATTTAAAAGTAACAAATTACAAATGAAAATCAAGAGTGCTGGACTTCCAACCCCCAGTAAGACACAAATAATAAGTGAGAAGTCCGCAGCCTGAAGATAAAATGCCCACAGCTCAGGCTATAGAAAAACTATAGAAAGGTAAAGCCAGAATCTCTACGACCATTTTGAATATGCCCAGGGACAAGGAAAGCACAAAAACCCTGAAACTCCAACTATCCCAGCAGCTCTGAAATGGAATCTTTTGGTCTCATATCTCTCACAAGGACCCTAAGCAAGAAATCAGGTCAAGGCTGAGCCGCCCTAGCTGAAGAGAAGGTGCCTGCTTGCAGTCTGGCTCACTCTACCTCCTCCTCAGGTCCCCCCATTACCCCAATTACCTCCACCCTGCATTCTAGAAGCCCCTAAGATTCCTTTCTTTTTTTAAAAAAATATATTTTTTATTGGAGTTCAATTTGCCAACATATAGTAAGTATAATATCCAGTGCTGTCAAGTGCCCCCACTCAGTGCCCGTCACCCAGTCACCCCATCACCCCGCCCACCTCCCCTTTCCACTACCCCTTGTTCATTTCCCAGATCTAGGAGTCTCTCATGTTCTGTCTCCCTCTGTTATTTCCCACTCAGTTTCTCTCCTTTCCCCTTTAATCCCTACCTAAGATTCCTTTCTAAAAAACTTAGGGCTCCTTAGAATGCAGCTGAACGGATTAGAGCTAATTTGTGACCATACAGAGAAGAACTTGAAGACCACGAGTAGACACAATGATGTCACCAAGAGTGCATCTCACTTCCTTCTTCAATAAGTTATTAGACAATGAGACCCACAAACCACCACAGACATATCTTGACTTGCACAAGATACATAACAAAGTACTCAGAATATCCTTGTGTATAAAATTTAGATAATATGCAAAATCACACTAGCTAATAATTACAAATAAAGTAATATTTAGGTGTTTCCAATCAAATTGATAAAATAATTTTTTAAAGCAATAACAGTCTGTACTATCAAAGCTACATAATAAAAAGAATCCTTTCATATCCCACAGATGGAAATATAAACATCATTGAGAGAATAATATGGGAATATGTCCTAAGAAACCCTAATTCTCTTGACTCAGTTCCATTCCTAGCAACCTAGCCTCAGAAAACAGATGCAGACAGGTTTTATAGAGTGTCACACAACAGTGCTGTCTATAATGGTTGAAAAATTAGGAAGAATCTACATGTATAAAGTCACAAAAGTATCATACAGGTGACACGTGTTACACATTTCATATAATGAACTACTACATTAAAGACTTTTTTACTGGATTTCTTTTTCCCTAAGAATATGTTACAAGCATTTTCATGCCATTTACTAGTCTTTGGAACCTTGATTTTCAGTGGCAAGGATTTAAAAACAAAACAAAACAAAACAAAACAAAAAAAACCCAAAAACAAAAAACCCTCTATTCATAGGAGTTTATGAGAAAAAAATACCTAACAGGGTTTGGGATGGCCAAACACCTTATAGGTTGCATTAATAAAAGTACAATGTTGCTTCCCTGAGTACCCTCTATCAGACCAAACCTGAAACACCACAAATAGTTCCAGGTTCCAGATGCTGAGAAAAGCACTGAATACCTGCAGTAAGCCCAGGCAGGTGGGAGCACCATGGCCAGGGAGCTGAAACCCATGTCATGTGGCTTAGACAACCACAGGAAATGAGTGAGGAACTTAAAAGCTGTCTTTATAAGCAAAGTGCTGGCTCACAGCAAAGGAAATAAATATTAACAAGAGGGAAAAAGTTTGGGCAATCAGAAAAAGTTACTTGTGGAGGCAAATTTCGTCTCTATGTGAGGTTGAACTTCACAAAGCTAACTAAAGGAGCCGCCCTATCACACAGTGAGCTTCCAATCACTAGAAATGTTCAAGTATAGTCTGGAAGACTTTCATAGGAGGAATGCAAAAAATGGGCAAAGAAATTTGATAACAAAACCTGGTAAGATTTTGGTAAGATCCCTACCAATGCTCAGATTCTTTAAACTAATAAATGCTCAATTAGCCTTTTAGACTGTTTCCTAAGTGAAACAAGGTAAAAATGCCTTAAAGTAAGGTAAATGTTATACTATGGTCTAGAGAAATACATAAAAAAATCAATACCTAATGTAGCAAACAAAAATACACTTCATCCCATTATTTTTAAGTGATAATTATAAGATTAAATCTCTTACTTCCTGTTTGACTTCATTAGGTTTGTCATACTTACCATTCTAGCCATACTAAGTTGGAGTCCAAACACCAAGTTTAATTCTTTGCCTTTAAACCAACTCACAGCGTATGTATTCTGAGCAACTGCTAAGGACTCCCCACCAATCCTAAAAGTGAGAAAAGGAAGAAAAATTACCGCTTTTACAGAAATACCACTATTAGCAATGCAAGTTTAAAATCTGACACTCTTCCTATCAAAAGGTGTGTCCCCACCTCTGAATCTAGTGGGCCTGAGACTGCCTCAACCAATAAAATATGGTGGAAGTGGTGCTATGTAATCAAAGCTGACATCTGCCTTTTTACTCAAACATTCCCACTTGAAGCCCTGAGCCATCCTGTAAAAAGTCCAACAACCCTCAGTATACCATGCTATGAGAAAGCCAAGCCACCCAGAAAGACCACATGTAGGCACTCCATCCAGCAGTGCTAGTCTTCAAGTTATCCCAACCCCAGAATGCGATGTTTAAGTCAACAAGCTTTCAGACGATTCCAGTACCCAACCTTCCATGAATCTTTTGGGCTGAGACTCCAGACATCCGGTGCATAGACAAGCCATCCATGCTGTACCCTGTTCAAATTCCTGACCCACAAAGTCCACAAGCATATTGTAATGGCTGTATGACACTGCTAAGTTTTGGGGATTGTGGCATGTCGCAATAATAAACATGACCTGTAATAAAAGGAGTCTGGGTTACATCATCACCTATGTTACCTATGTTACATAAAAGGTCCCTCTGGGAAGAGTAGTTCTTACTTTGTGGAAACACAAAAATTCACATTTTCCAGGCCAATACCTTCCATATTTGACATTTTTCTATTTCCTGGGCTTTGACTTTCTCTCTGTAAGTCCTACATACTGACCACTCCCTCTCTAGACCTTCAGTTAGGAGATTCTCCTCCATATCCTAACACTGAGTCCTCCTCACTCTGTCTTAATCCAAAAACCCAAAAATATTCCCCTTCTTTCTACAAATCCAAATCTGATGCTGAAGTCAAGGCATACTTCATCCATGAGGCCATTTCTGACAATACCTCCATCTCTTGACCCTTTTCACATTTTTTAAAAAGATTTTATTTATTTATTCATAAGACAGAGAGAGAGAGACAGAGACATAGGCAGAGGGAGAAGCAGGCTTCTCACAGGGAGTCCGATATAGGACTCAATCCCAGGACCCCGAGATCATGCCCTGAGCCGAAGGCAGATGCTCAACTGCTGAACAACCCAGGCATCCGTCTCTTTCATATTTTTATATATATTTTGTTTCCTTCTCTCTCAGTCAGAAACTTTCCAAGGCGTATCACATATGTCTATACGTCCCCAGTACTTATAAGAAAAGCTTAAATAAGTTCTATCATCTGCATCTCTCAGCAGGGAGCCCAAGGCTGGACTCAGAATGGATGTATTGAACAGGCACTGAAATTCATGAAGAATAATCAGTCTGCTGATAGTTTGATCATTCAAGCCTCTTTAACAGAATTCAAAAAGACCTGCATATCATCCATTAAGAAATGGAAAAATGTTCATAAATCGCCAACATACAAATGGTTGGTCTATACTTTTCTAAATGAAGTTTAAATCAGTCTTCAATATAACAAAAAACAAAACATCCAGGAAAAATATCATTTCTGGAAAACTATTTAATATCCAAACCCCAAATAGTTAACCATGACCACTCAAAATTATTGCTTAAAGGAAAAGTAAGACAATAAACAGTCTTGTGTATATATAGATAGATTTCAAGGATTTGAGGTATTTCTCCAGAAGAGACATAATTTTATGAATCTTTAATAAATTAATAATAAACACTAAAATAGTCATTAACATATTAGGATGAATAAAATTATGCCTAACTTACCCAAACACAAATCTTCCAAATTCCATCAGCCAAAAAGCATTAAATATTCCACCCAGAGCAAAAATCACCTAAAATGTAGAACAGAAATGTAGAATCATTTCAATAGAAATAAAAAGGTAAAGTATTCAAGAGAAATAAATAATAAAAAACCACAACTTCTATAATGGTTTTAATGTTCCCTCTTAGTAAATCTGTGAAATTTAAATATTAATGTTCATCTATCTCAAGGCTTAAAATGGAGTCTGCATTATGCTACATGGGCATCTGTGGGCCCTGCTTAATTAAGTGGGGTAGTCAATAAACACATTTTTGCTGGTAGAATTAGACAAGAATTGAAAAGTCACTGTTACATAATCAATGGATGTTTTGGACTTTCTTACCTGTCCAATGCAAACAAAGCAGCTAAAAATAATGGTGCCCCATCTGTGAGAGAGAGAAAGAGAATGAATTAAGACTAAGTCACCAAGTCCTTCAGTAATAATTCACTCCAGTTTTCTTTGACCCCTACATATTTCTTCCAGGAAAAAAAATAAAGTGCTAGTCTGCCTCTAAAGTCAGCAGCTTTCCTAGAGAGATTAATCTACAGAAGTCTTGACTTCTAAGAGGATTCCAGAGAATGGCATACACTTTTAAACCATTATCATCTCTTCAACAAACAAAATTTGTTAAATAATCTTCAAGAAGTTCCCAGGGTTCCCACTTAAAAACATTCTAGGGGTGCCTTGGTGGCTCAGTCAGTTAAGCATCCAACTTCTGGCTCAGTTTAGGTCATGATGTCAGTGTGGTGAGATGGAGCCCTGCATCAGGCTCCATGCTCAGTGGGGAGTCTGCTTGAGATTCTCCCTCTCTCTCTCCATCTGCCGCTCTCCTGCATGCACAGGACCATGTTCTCTTTCTCTCTAAAATAAATAAAATCTTTAAAAAAATGGACATGCTTTACAAAATTACTATTAAGAGTTTAGAATTTATTCCAAGATTAAGTAATTTTAAGTGGTTATAATTCCCGACAACTAAAAACTATTTTATTTATTGATTTTTGTTTTTGTTTTTTGAGTATGGTTGATACAGGGTTATAATACTCCCAGGTATACAACATAATGATTTGACAAGTTTATACATTACTCTACGTTCACCACAAATATAGCTACCGTCTATCATCATACAACACTATTACAATACCATTGCCTATACTCCTTACGCTGTGCCTTTCCATTCCTGTGACTTACTCATTCCATAACTAGAAATTTGTATCTCCCACTCCCCTTCATCCATTTTGGCCAACCTTCCATGCCCTCCCTTGTGTCAACCATCAATTTGTTCTCTATATAGGTATGACTCTGTTTTTTGTTTAAATTCCATATATGAGTGAAATCATATGGTATTTGTCTTCCTCTGACTTATTTCACTTAGCATAATTATTTTTAAAAGGACAAGTATCAACCAAGTTAATACAATTGCAAATCTGCCCACTTACACATTCTATACTTCAAATCTCTCATTAATGTCCCAGAGTAATAAAATGCCAGTATTAGAAGAGACTTCAAAGATTCTATGAGTAAATTCTACTTCTGAAACTCAAATCCCTCTCAAGATCCTTGTGAAATGGCCATCCACATTCTACTGAATAGTTCTCTAGCATTGGAAAACTGGCCGTGGTCCCAAGGCAACTCATGGCCCCTCATCACACTCACCATCACACTCACCAAAGCCTACATCTAAGTAGGATCGGTCTCCCTAAAGTTTCAAGCTAATTCCATCCCTTCAGACCAAGCAAAATAACATTAATTCCTCTTTTATACTTAACCCTTCAAAACTTTTAATAATAATAATAATAATAATAATAATAATATAGGTTATCACAGTCAATACAGAATTTTATTTTTATCTTTATCTTTATAGAATGCCTTAATCTACTTCTGTGTTTTCCTAATAACATTTTACCCACAGGGAGATGTTTCTCAAGCTTACCGTATTCCAAATACTCGATCTATCAAAAAGCCACCAAAAAAACATAAAACTACATTGGGCCAAGAATACCAGGCATACAGCAGCATGAATTTCGTGGTATTCACCTGCATATCCTATAACGGAAGAAAATAAAACTCATTTTTTTCCAAACAGTTAAGTATAGCAACAAATCAAACATTCTTTGTGCGTAGGACAGAAGTTTCTTAATCATTTATAGTCACTAACTGCTTTGAGAATCTCATGACAGCTATGGCCCCTATCACAGAAAAATGGTGACCCTTGGGATCCCTGGGTCCGTATGCCTTTTCAGAGCATTTATGGAATCCAGGATCAATAGATCCCCCCACTACTGGGACCATCTCCATCTGCCTGTATCTTCTCCATTCTTATTCCCATTATACCATGTGCACTGGTATTCCTTCCACATGGAAAAGATAATCTTAGCCCATCCCTATGCACCCCCCAAATCCTACCTTCTTTTCCTTTCACTCTAAAATGTTAAGGGCTAATCTTTTTCTTTCTGTACAAAGATAAAACCTTACAAAGAAAAAAATATCTAAATTCACAAGAAACTGTAAATATCAAATATATTTTTTACAAAACCAGACTAAAGATACTGACATGGAGAATCCTCTGCAGTCAGCATCCACATTAAAAAAAAAAAAAAAAAAAAAAAAACACGAATGAACAATAACAAAGATATATTTAAGAAAGCAAAAAGCTATTCTACAGAATCATTTGTCATTCAGATGATTATGCAATTGGAAAGTGCATTACAAACAAAAATCTGCTAATATTTTTTGGCAATTCTACGGAAATAGCACTCATTTATTTAAAGTGTAAAACGGTATCTAGTCACAAGTGTTATAAATGAATTCTTTGTGGCCACCCATTCCCACTCAAGAATACTCCTTACTACACATGAATGTCACTACAGATGTTAAAATGGATTCAACGGACGTTTCAGCCAGGCAATCTGAGACTTGATGCCTCAACAGTTAAACCTACTCCAAAGCCAACAAAAGAAATAAAGTGAAAAATCAACTTACCCGCTTAACCTGAGTCTGAAGGGCAGCAGGATTATCATAGCAAAAATAGCTGCCTACAATAAGGAAGAGCAAACATTTTATAAATAATAATACTGTCCATGTAGAAGTTTCAAGTTGCAAATATTATTCAATTGGTGATTTTCAATGTTTATATGAGGGGCTCAAGGACTGACAGTGTGGACCACTTCCTTTCCACTAATATTTTCTACGTTGTAGCCAAATGATGCAGAGAAAACATGCCAAATCATTTTCAACTTATGTGCATAAACAGCAAATATTGGGAACCTTAAGAGAAGTCAATCGACAATTGTCTTTTTTAGCATCTTCATGAAACAGCTTTGTTTTCCTTATTTAAAGCTACCAAAACACACACACACACTAAAGATTTCACAAACACCCTCAGCAGTTTCCTAATAATGTTACCTGAGGTCACCACTTACCATGAGAGTGCAGGAATGGAGTTTAACTACTCTGAGTTGGTAATTGAAACAATAATCTAGATCTACAAACAGAATTCCCAAGATTCCCTGCCTGTGTGTCTCTCATAAATAAATAAATAAATAAATAAATAAATAAAGTCTTAAAAAAATTTCTCAGTAATTTAAAAAATAAAATAAAATCAGGCAGTTAACCATAATTTACCCAAAATAATCTGTCTGCTTGAGGGGAGGTAATTTTAAGTGCTTTGTATGTTAGGTTTTTTGGTTTCTAAACACAGCAAGTTATGATTCCTGTTTTAATTGCTGTAAAAGATACCAACGTCATGTTTTAAAGCTATTGGACAGGCACCACCTTTCCACAAAGTGTGGGGGAAGGGGTGAACCAAGAGTTGCAAAGGAGGTAAACCCAAAGCATCCTTCCTGGAAGCCTTTTTACATATTTCCAACAGCAGCATAAAATTATCCACAATAACGTTGATTACACATTCTAGCAGGTTCTAGCCAACGCCCCTGAGAAACACATAACCACCTCTTAAAACCATACCAAGCTGACATGAGAATGCTGGACACATCAGCTGCGGGAATACAAGCAGATGTTTTAGAAATCACCTCAAGAACTTTTCAGAGTCGTCAGAACACCGCCAGGACCACCACAGGGCAAACCCAGGAGGGATCCTCCACCAGCCGCAGAGCGGAGCAGCAAGGGAACACACCTACTTACTGCAGCCACCGGCAGGGCACATTCAGGGACTTACCCAAAGAGGATGAGAAGCAAATAACAGAATCCTCACCTATTAATCCTTTAAAAGCTTGGGGGGGGGGGCTTAGGGGTGGAGAGTTCAATCTTCCTGAATTCCTTCTTTAAAAAAAAAAAAAGATTTTATTTATTTACCCATGAGAGACACAGAGAAAGAGACACAGGAGGAGGGAGAAGCAGGCTCCATGCAGGGAGCCCGACGTGGGACTCGATCCCGAGTCTCCGACCGCCCCTCTGAAATCGACACGAGCTTTGACAAACCAGGGGTTCCCCCACATCCATGGCCCCAGGGAGCTAGAACTTCTTGGAGGGCAAGAGAGAGACAAAACTCGCTCAGCTTAGCCGACTCCGACCCCCACCGAGACGCCGGGGGCAGCAGCTTCCGCAGGCAAAGGGGAAGGGAAAAGGGCCGCGTCGCAGCTCCGAGCTCAGCGCGGATGTCGGGGCCCCCAGGCCGCACCCCGGCAGGCCGGAAAGCTCACCAAAGCCGAGGAAGCACATCAGCAACAGCACCAGAAGCCGGTGCGCCAGGCGACTGGGGTCGCAAATTGCCGGCAGCGCCCCGGAGCCGCCGGGGGCCCCTGTGCCAGCCCCATCCGGGCGGCCTCCCAGCAGGGCCCGCGCTTCCTCCTCGTCCTCCTCCATCGCGCTTCCCCGGGACGCCGCAGCCGCACTGCGGGGCAAGGCCGCACGCCCAGAGCCCCGGCGAGAACGCGGTCACGTGGCCGCGGCCGCTCACGTGACGCCGCGGCGGGTCACGCAGGGCCACGCTCACGTGAGCGGCCGTGGTCACGTGGTCGGCGGAGCCTGCCGGGGCGGGGGGAGAGGAGGGGGCGGGGCGTCGCCGTCCGCCGCCCCCGGGGACTGTCGCGGTGCCTCCCCGCGGCCTCCCACCCGCCGCGCGCTCCCCTGTGGGCTCCCGCCCTGCTGTCGTTGCGGCGCCCGGGGAAAGTGCGGGCCTCCCGGGCGTGGCCTGGAGACGCGGAAAGACGCGCCCCCCTTCTCGCGGCCTCTGACAGCTGTTAACACTCACACTTTTTTTTTTTTTTTTTTTAATTTTTTTTTTTTTTTAATTTTTTATTTATTTATGATAGTCACAGAGAGAGAGAGAGAGAGAGGCAGAGACACAGGCGGAGGGAGAAGCAGGCTCCATGCACCGGGAGCCCGATGCGGGACTCGATCCCAGGTCTCCAGGATCGCGCCCTGGGCCAAAGGCAGGCGCCAAACCGCTGCGCCACCCAGGGATCCCTTTAAATTTATTATTTATGATAGTCACAGAGAGAGAGAGAGAGAGAGGCAGAGACACAGGCGGAGGGAGAAGCAGGCTCCATGCACCGGGAGCCCGACGTGGGACTCGATCCCGGGTCTCCAGGATCGCCGAACCGCTGCGCCACCAGGGATCCCGACAGTGGCATTTTTAAGGAAGCACTGGATTTTACCGAAAGGGCAGGGCATTTGGGAAGGGAGAATAGGTGCACGGTTTAACTAGCTTTGGAGAAAGTGGCCACAAAGAAGGTGGGAAATGCTGAAGGTACTTGAACTTAGGGTCTAAGTAAGAATGACTGAAAATGAGGGCAGCCCCGGTGCTCGGCGGTTTAGCGCCGCCTGCAGCCCAGGGCCTGATCGTGGAGACCCGGGATCGAGTCCCACGTCGGGCTCCCTGCAGGGAGGCTGCTTCTCCTTCTGCCTCTCTCTCTCTCTCATGAATAAATAAATAAAATCTTAAAAAAAAAAAAAAAAAAAAGAATTAGTGAAAATGAGCCGGTCGTGCTGCCTGTTTCAGGGGATGGGTTACTGGAAGGAGGGGGAGGGGTGGGTAGAAGGGATAATAAAAATGCTATAGCATGAACCAGAACTGGGTGTGTGTGTGTGTGTGTGTGTGTGTGTATTTGGGACTGAGAGAAGGAATCCAAGAGTAGCAACACTAGAGCTGTTCCACAAAGAGCCATGCAAGGTGTTTTTTTTTTTTTTTTTTTTTTTTTTTTTAGCAGAATGGCAAGAATACACGATTTGTGTTTTTAGAAATTCAATCTGGCGGCACCACCCGATCCCCAACCCCTTCTCGACCCACCTTTCTGCGTGTCTCAAGGCTTTACGAAAAGGATTTTGAGGGGGTCCCTGGGTGGTGCAGCGGTTTGGCGCCTGCCTTTGGCCCAGGGCGCGATCCTGGAGACCCGGGATCGAGTCCCACATCAGGCGTCTGGTGCATGGAGCCTGCTTCTCCCTCTGCCTATGTCTCTCTCTCTCTCTCTCTCTCTCTCTCTCTCTCTCTCTCTCTCTCATAAATAAATAAAAATTTAAAAAAAAAAGGATTTTGAGGGTGACGGTCCTAGGGATCTAATTACAGCGAGGAGTACTAGGTATCAGGAAGATTACAGGTGGCAAGGGCCTGCAAGAGGAAATGTGGATGGAGCAAAGGAGACAGCAAAGGAGACAGCAAGTATCTAGGAGGTGAAACAGGATGTCTTTGTGAATGGCATACAAGGTCTGAAGGAAATGGAGTCAGTGTTTCCCAGGTATCTAGCATAGGCCTCAAACAGAGGTCAGAGTATAGGAGGAGAGGCGGGGAGAGCGTCAGAGGAGACTGGTTAGTTTGGAGCTTGTGGCCTTTGAAATGTCCGCACATGAGGTCTCCGCTTTGCACCTCCCCTTCTCTCTTCAGTTCTAAAAGAGCAGCACCCAGTCCCATGAAACAGTTTCGCCAAGATGTCTAACAATTGCATTTTCCCAATTACAGGGATCACTTCTCTGTCCTCGTTTTACTTCTCCTCCTCAGTTGATGCAGTTGACAGTCTCCTCCTTTATGGCCACTTGACACTATGTTTGCCTTGTTTTCCTCCTAGTCGACTAGCCTGTCACTTGCTGTTTCATTTATCAGCTCCTCTTTTTTTTTTTTTTATTTGCATCCTTAATGTTCAAGTGCTCCAAGACCCAGTCCTGAGCTCTCTTTTACTCCTCCGGTCCCATAGCTTGAAAGATCATCAGTATTTCTGCTGTCCATTAGGTAGCCATCCCTGTGCGTGGCTATTGAGCGCTTGAAGTGTGGCTACTAATTGAGATGTACTGTATGTATAAAATACACGCCAGATTTCAAAAATTTTGTATGACAGAAAAGAAAATATGATGTTAATTTTTATCCCAATTGCATGTTAAAATGATACCATACATATATTGGGTCAAACAAGATATTACAATTAATTTTACCTGCTTTTAATGTGGCTGCTAGAAAATTTTAAATTGTGTATATGGCTTACACACATACATACGTGTATATATGTATACAGAGAGAGAAAACGATGTGGTGAAATGTTAACATTTAGGGGATCTGGGTTCCAGATATATGGAAAACCTTTGTACTAGTCTTTCAACTTTTCTGTGAGTCCTATTATGGTATGACCTATCGATAGTCAAGCAGATTGACTTTATAATTACCATGTCATGGAAAAATAAGAATGAGGGCATAGGTATAGACTATTACCTGGGATGCAACATAGTTAGGTTGACCAGCCACTTTCATTGGTGTGACGATGTCTACAGCCTCTGAAGCAAAGTTAGCCCATAGAAAAGAGACTAAGGTTCTCTTGGAAACCTTAAGTTAGTCTAGATTCAGCTTTCACGTGCCTTTACTATCTACCACTCCTCCAGAGGGCTGGGTGGCTTAGAACATTCCTCGTATTTCCATCCTATGCGGAAGCCAGGCTGAAAACCTCATTAGTCCTCTTCAGTGCCTTCTTTCCCTCTGTGGCCCACATCCACCCCACCTCCCCACACCCCCACACTAGCAGTTTGAGTTTTCTAATGTGGGGCAAGAGTGAGGAGTATCTGGTTCTGCTTGGGATCCCAGACACAGTAATAAGTGAGCTTGATCTCTAAGAATGTAGAAGATTCAGGGGCCAGGGGCCAGGGGAAGGGATTAAAGTAGTTAAGGCAAAACACAAAAATACTACCATATACAAAGACTTAGAAAGGGATACAAAAGCACATGAACTGCCATACCAGCGTCATCCAATTCTATATGGAAGATGTGCAAAGGAAAGCTTTGGAAGTCTGGTAAAAATAACTAGATTGATTTAAATCGTGGGACTAAATAGTGTAGGATGAGATTACCCTTATATTTCAGAATTGAATTGGCAAAACTGGTAGCCCAGAAAATGGGAAGGTACCCACTAGGAGTTCTGGGGAGCATTGGCTAATTCATATAGTAATCATTCTTTTAACTGTCTCCTTTAGTTTTTTCATTGTTTTGTTTTGGGGGGAATTTTTTAACATTACCATCATGATCTGAGAATCTGTTTCTTCCATATATTTTGCCTGATACCTTGCCTTTGACTGTCTCCAAAGTGGAGAAAGCTCTTCCCTCAACTCTCAACTCTGGGACTCAGGTAATGCTATTTTTTATTCCTTAACATTTCTCTCAAAAATATGTTTGCAATATTTCGAAATCCACTTGAATATCTGCTTCCTTTGCCCAGAATATAAAATTCACTCTTTTATAAAGAATTAGGTAGCGTGACATAAAGTTGAAATGATGCTTTTATTAGACATGATTTAAAAGCTGATTGAAATAGAAGTGATTTTTCAATAAGAAAAGATACTTAGTATATGACTTGGACTCATTGCACATTTCTGCACCTTAATTTTTCCATCAGCAAAAATCATATTTTTGACCTGCATACTTATTGGGTTGCCAAGGTGATTGTGAGATTTTTAAGAATGTTAATTTAATGTCTTCATATGGAAAAAATATGAATGATAGTGAGAAATAAATAAATAAAACTAGTCTTAATGTTTTCTAAATATGAAGTTTTGCATCTAAAATAATTAAAGCCAAAGAGCAGTCTTTATGGATCTGATCCTCTATGGCCAAACTTTTTTTTATAAAGATCTAAAAGAATGTTTGCATGCTCAGTAAATGAGGCTTTTTATTATATAGAAAAATGCCTACGAACCATTTAGATTTATTATATTCACCTCCAATAGAGTAATTCTGTTGTTTTCCTCATTTGTTTATGGCAAATTTGAGTCCTGAAGAAACAGAATAAATAATTCACTGGGGTTTCAATACAAATTAGTGAATAAACAAAAAATAGACCATAAATTGCTGTATGACCTACTTGAAAGAACTGGTTAAAAGAAGGAAAGAGATTGCAAAAGATATAATGTTAATATATATGACTATTCCACTGAATGAAAAAAATTATTAAAAATACAAAAAGTATAGACCTATTGGAAATATATGAGGCAATATGACAAAACAATAATAAAGAGATACAGAATAAAGAATTACAAGATGAGGATGAAAAGAAAAGAAAAAATTAACACCACCAAAACCAGCCCCTTGGAAAAAAAGGCTTGAGAAAGTAAATATGAGCATGCTCCTAAAGAGACGCAAGAGATTTCTTAATGGGAAAAGTAGGTACTGGGAAAGAGAGCTCTTACACCTCAGTGGTCAGAGCTGCTGGCCCTTGGGTCTCAGTGAGACACTTAGAACCAAAATGTGTATGAGTGTAAAGTATAAGAGTAAATACATTTGTTTCTATTCATATGCAGACCCCCAGATTGGCACATCCTTATTATCTGTTTTGAAAACTAATTAAAGAGAAGGGGCCTGCCTCCAAAGATATGAAATTGGGATGTCAGGATGAGGAGAAAGGCTGGTAAATTGGAAACAAAGATAGGTACCATGCCCAAGATGAAATGCCATCTCAAATTTCCCTAAATTTCTATTGCCAGTGACTATATTTATGCCCTTCAGACTTCAGTTTTTAATAAAGATATGTTTGTCTTACTATGATAGTTTTTAATCTATGTATATATATATCTCTCTCAGTTTATTTCTATTTTTCTCTTTATGTGTCCAGCTATGTAGTCATCCATATGCCTACCTCTACCTGTACATTTATGTACTCATCTATCATGGTTATGGAAGTCTGTTTCATGGACTTGTGCACGTACTTATGAATAACATACTAAAGAAGAGAAAGGGAATGAAAAAAAGAAAAAATAAAGCTATCAGAGGAACAGCCACAGGAAGTGTATATAGACATGCCTTAACACAGATTTGTGGTTACTGCCGCAGCTCATTCTTTTCACCTGGTCTGTGATAATTTAAATATTTTTCCTTTGCCCCTGGCACAAAGTGAAGCTTTGTCAGTAGACAGCACAGGAGAGACCTCTTAGGCTGAAAGGCACATGCTCATTCCAGGGATAAGTGTGGGCAACCTTTTCAGTGCCCAGTTCCTACGCGCAGGTGCATGTATCAAGGAACCCACAGCTTAACAGAACAAGCAAATCTATAAAGTCATGAATATAACAAAGCTGTACAGCAAAGATAACCTCTGAAATTTAAAGTGAGAAGAAAAATAAAAGGATGAGAAAAAATTAAAATAACCAGCCCGTGGGACGAATGACAACAGAAAGGGAAATGTGAGCACACCACTGCAGATGCGGGGCAGGTTTTATCATTTGGGAAGTAACAAGGTCTTCTCCACTCTAAGCTTGAAATTTAAATCAACACACACCTACATCAAACAGATCATTGTAAAATCTTGGAGTCAACAAACTCACTGGACTCTGGTCCACCTGTTGCATCTATATTCAAGCATAATTTTCTGTAAATACTGCACCATGGCAGAGTCAATGTGTGATTCAATTCAGATATCTAAACGTAAACACAATTAATTATCTGTTTTGGATCCCTATGAATGTTTGTATATATCTACCTCTCCCTCTTTTGAGAGAACTGACCCGCTACACATAGAATCCATTAGTGAATATTTCCACAGGGCTGGCCCAGGGAAGACAAAGACTTAAAATGCCTTCCTCACCCATCTCTATGATCCCTGAGTCAGCACAAATTTCTAGTACTAAAGTTCAAACCATCTCCTGGATTAGGTCGAAAAACAACGTTAATACAGATGTCAATTATTAAAAGTTGTTTCTCTCTAACAACATATCCTGAAAAATCCTCCATATCCCTTCTTATAGATCTTACTTATTCTTTTTTTATACCTGTGTAATACTATGTGTTATATATGTACTATAGTTTATTTAACCACTTTCCTATATTTGGGCATTTATTAAGCATTCAATATTTTGCAATTACAAATCATGTTGCATTGAATAATCTTTGCATATGTATTTTTATATTGCTGGAAGTTTCTGTTCAGGCTGACATGCAATTGCTGAGTTAAAGGATGCATATATGGTTTTGTTAGGTATTCCAAATTTCCTTTTAGAGGGGTTGTAATACTATTTGCTGTAAAAATATCTGTTTCCCACAGCCTCACCGAGAGACTGCATTGTCAAGCTTTTGAGATTTTGCCTATTTAGACTGGCATATGCAGCATGGATTTATAAAAAATGACAAAGAAATGTTTACAATAGTGGATATAAATTTTTAAAGACAGAAATCATTGGCATTTGGATTGGCATATTCTGCTATTTAGAACATCTGTCTCCAGATGCTCTTTCTTTGTTATATCAGAGGTAAGCTCTCTCTCACATAAGCCAATAAAGCTGTTTGGCCAGTGGAGGTCACTCTAGTGCTACTTTATTTAAAAGGTAGATTCTAGTACAGCCTTCTCAGTTCATATATCTTAGGACAATAACTCTTTAAAAATCCACTGCCTATGTTCATTAGGTAAACTAGGCAAGACTTTCCAAAGGATAAGTCTTTTTTAAAAAAACCAGGACCTGGAACGCCTGGGTCACTCAGCGGTTGAGCGCCTGCCTTTGGCCCAGGGCATGATCCTGGAGTCCCAGGCTAGAGTTCTGCATCGGGCTCCCTGCATGGAGCCTGCTTCTCTTTCTGCCTATGTCTCTACCTCCCTCTCTCTCTCTCTCTCATGAATAAATAAGTAAAATATTTAAAAAATAAAAATAATAAAAAACCCAAGACTAATATGCTTAGCAGGAAAGAGCTTTCCTGAAGGGCTAAAGAATAACAATTTAGCATATTCTGATTTAAACAGCATGTGGTAGTTTTGATCTGATAACAAAAGTTAGCTAAGTTCAAGACAAAAGTTATGGGCAATGAGAACTAAACTGCATTTCTGTCCCTGATGAAATGACCTACACAGATCCAGAAAAACTAGAGGGTGTCCTTACCTGTACTCAACAGACCCCTCTCCAGCCAAGGACAATGTCTTTTTCACTTACTACCGTCTCCAAACATAAAATGACAATGTCTTAGCTTACCTTCATAAAATTGATCCTGACATGAATTCCTAAGGCATTTTTGGATTAAGAAAAATTGGCAAGGATGATCTTAAGGACCAGAGAATCCTTGCATTGATTACCTTGTGGACTAAATAAAGGGAGACAGAGATCTTAGCAAACTTAAGGGTATTAAACTGTAGATCTTGAATATTCATTACTTCAAAAAGTAGGTAATTTTCAAATCAAAAAGAAGGTTGAGTTCACAGATTAGAGCTGTGTTATTTATCTTCAGTATCAGGCATGTTTGTTATCAAAATTAATTAAATGGCATATAGATTGTATTTTTGAATATTTTATCAGTAGAGTCCCAGCAGAAAAATGAGAACATAGGAGTAGGGTACATCAAAATAGGGTATATCAAAAAAGGTCCTAAAAGTTTTAATAAATCCTACAAAAGGTTAGTTGAGAATAGCCAAACTCCCATTCTAGAATAAGCACAATATTCATTAAACATAACCATGATCAATAAACACGATACACACTGAGTTCTGATACCAACAGTTAAATCACTCCTTACGATAACCTTCAGTCAAGTGTAGCTAAGGAATCATCTCCATTCTGAATTTCTTTCTTTGCACTGTGGAAGTTCTGCTACACATTGTCACCTGCTGGCTCAGTCCCTTTGGGGTCTTACACAGCCTTTGTTCCAGTTGCTGGACTGTCCTGAGTTCTTGGTTATACTCTCGTCGCAAGGTCACCTGAAATGCAGTGTCACAAACAAATTCCCAGGATTATCCTCTTATTTCTACTGTGCTTGCTAAATGTCTGTTGCTAATCGTCTGTGGCCACAGGACTGGCTCATCTCATTGTGTGTGCGAGGCCCTGTGGCGTCTGTATGTTTCTGATTTGAGCATTCCATGTTTCTGGCCATGGCTTCTCTGTTCTCCTCACAAGCAGTTATAGAAGGAGGGTTTTTCATGTCTGCTCTGCAAGTATTGAGCTATTTTTTTAAAGGTAAGATTAAACTGTATGGGTAGTAGAAGCTGACGCGGAGCTTATAAGAATTGTCATTTTATTACATTCCATTTCTTGAACAAGAATTTCACTAAGTCTACCTAGCAACCTTGAATTTAGGAGTTGAGCTGGTAAATCATTCACAACTGTTTGAGAGGAATAGTATTGTGCCTAGAACTTTTGAAATTTTTCAGAAGCTGAAATTGAAAATCAGCTAAGTGTTCCTGAAGAATCTACTGCCTTTCTAGTCTCCTGATGCATTTCAATGAGCAGGTTGAAGCAATCTGGGCATTCCATTTTTTCCTAATAAATATATATCTACCAACTATTTATACATACATAATAATATCAACTTCTTACTGTATTCCAAGCAGTTTTAAGCACTTCTCTGGTTTTATCTGACATAATTCTCACAACCCTGTGAGATAGATACTTTTATTATCCCCATGTTATAAATGATGAATTTCTAGTCATCATCAGAGAAATGCAAATTAAAACACAATGAAATGGGATCCCTGGGTGGCACAGTGGTTTAGCGCCTGCCTTTGGCCCAGGGCGCGATCCTGGAGACCCAGGATCGAATCCCGCGTCGGGCTCCCGGTGCATGGAGCCTGCTTCTCCCTCTGCCTGTGTCTCTGCCTCTCTCTCTCTCTCACTGTGTGCCTATCATAAAAAAAAAAGTTAAAAAAACACAATGAAATAACATTTTACTCCTGTCAGAATGCCTGAATCAAAAACACAAGAAATAACAAATCTTGGTGAAGATGTGGTAAGGAAAAGGAGCCCTCATGCACTATTGATGGGAATGCAAACTGGTACAACCACTGTGGAAAACAGTATGGAGTTTTCTCAAAAAATTAAAAATAGAATTATTACACGACCCAGTAATTCCACTACTGGATATTTACCCAAAGAAAATGAAAACACTAGAATTTAAATAAAATTTTAAAAGAAAATGAAAACACTAATTCAAAAAGACATGCACCCCCATGTTTATTGCAGCATTATTTACAGTAGCCAAATAAAAAACAAGCCAAGTGTCCATCTACAAAATAAATGAAGAAAGAAGATGTGTTATACAATCAAATATTATTCAACCATAAAAAAAGAATGAAATCTTGCCGTTTGCAACATGGATGGACTGGAGAGTACAATGATAAATGAAATAAGTCAGAGAAATACCACATAACTTCATTTATATGTGGAAATTAAAGAAACAAAACAAATGAACAAAGTTTAAACAAAAGATAAAGAAACAGACTTCTTTTTTTTATTATTATTTTTTTAATTTTTATTTATTTATGATAGTCACAGAGAGAGAGAGAGAGAGGCAGAGACACAGGCAGAGGGAGAAGCAGGCTCCATGCACCGGGAGCCCGACGTGGGATTCGATCCCGGGTCTCCAGGATCGCGCCCTGGGGCAAAGGCAGGCGCCAAACCGCTGCGCCACCCAGGGATCCCAAGAAACAGACTTCTTAAATACAGAGAAGAAACTGGTGGTTGCCAGAGGAGAGGTAGGTGGAGGAACTGATGGAAAAGACAAAGGAGTACACTTGAAACAGATCGAGAGTACACTTACTTTGATGAACACTGAGAAATACATAGAATTGTTGAAAAATTATATTGTACACCTGAACCTAATATAACTGTTAATTAAACTGGGATTTAAAAAAATATTTAAATGAACGGTGGGTTTCTAGCTGTGGAAGTAAAAAGAAAGAAAGAGGAAACTGTAAGTAAGCCAGAAGTTCTGGGGAATATAGACAGTCTACCAAGAGCTGGCAGGGTAGATGAGCCTACACTATACCCAGCTAGAGTATCCCTCAGTAATGCAGCCTGATGAAGGAGCCTCTGTCCTGAGGAGAGAGAGCTAGAGGCTCACACTGGGTGCCCGTCCTATGGGAGAGGAAGCCTACTCTTGATCCTACTAATTAGTCTGGGCTAGTAAAGAGGTAAAACAAAAGAAAACAGTAAACCCTGGCAGGGCTTCCTGTGACCGGGACTTGAAAGCAGGGGGAGAGTAAAGACCTTATTTCTGTCTTTTATGGATAAGGCAGATTCTCCCTGGAGCTCTCGCTGCCCTGGGCCAGACTGCAGCTTAAAAAGGACTCTCCTGGAAGGCAAGGGTTCTCTAGGGGGAATAAGGTGCAAGTATTTCACCCTAGGGAAGGCAATGGGTAGCATGTGAAATGACTGGACAGTAGTTCTATGTTCATGTTTTATTTCATGCCTTGTAGAGACTGGGAGAAGTGTCCCACCATATCCTCCACAGGCATGTATAATTTCCATACAAGCACATCCAACCTCCAGCTTCACCTCTTTGCTTCAGGGCTGGCTATGGCCCCCAGGGTCCACTGGGCCTCTACACAGGGTGGGCTAAAGGTTCCAGACAATTAATACCAACTGTTAATTAAATATCACATCCCTCTTGCCACTTGAGTGGATAACTCTGAAGTGCATGTTCCCCAGGAAAAATTTTGTCCTGATTGCCTGTTCTGGCAACTTATTTAATAATATATCCTTTTAAGGGCCATCATTCCTTCCTTTCTTCATGTCTTCTGGGATCACCTCTGCTGGGGATCTTCAAGACTCCCTGCCCCTAGGTTCAGTGATTTACTAAGAGGATTCACACAACTGAGTATATAGTCATATTCATGGATATGATTTATTACAGCTGAAGGACAAAAAGCAAAAAGAAAAGGTGCACAGGATAAAACCCAAAGGAAACTAGAAATGAGCTTTCAAAATTTCTCCTCCAGTAAATCACATAGGACGTTGTTTATTCCCACAGCAACAAGTTGTGACATGTTTGAAAAGCTGTTTACTAGGGAATCTCATTAGAGACTCAATGCCCAAAGTCTTTAATAAGAGTTGGTCCTATAGGCAGGCACCCTCTGCTTGGCAGGTGCCCAAATCCAAAAGGAAAGATGGATCTTTAGCACAAACCACATGTTTGCATGCAGTTTAGGCACAGTGGGCCATTCTTTTTTTTTTTTTTTTTTTTTTTTAGGAGTTTATTTATTTATTCATGAGAGACACACGGAGAGAGAAGCAGAGACACAGGTAGAGGGAGAAGCAGGCTCCATGCAAGGAGCCTGATGTGGGACTCCATCCTTGATCCCGAGATCATGCCCTGAGCCAAAGGCAGACGCTTCAACCACTGAGCCACCTAGGTGTCCCCAGTGAGCTATTCTTATAAGGGTTTTGGGAACTCTCTCAAAATTCAAACTTCCTGAAGCCCGCCAAGTTCCAACCTTGCAAGCGGGCCTAGGATAGCAATCTTAGTCCTGGTGTATTAATGCTTTTATCCACATAGAAAATATCCCAAATAGATTTCTTGCCCTCAGATCTTTGTGTCAGGGTTCACTTAACCCAGACTAATCCTAGAGTATGATCCTCCTCTGAGATTACTGGCTAGTAATCATGTCAGAAGCTCAATATATTTGATTTTGAAACTTATTAATGTTTCACTCTTTTTCAAAATGCTTTGGATTTATATACAATAATATTGCACACACCAAAAAGAACTGAGAATGTGATATAGTGGCTAAGTCTCTGTTCTGGGAGTTAGGGATCTTGACTTCAGTCTTTTTATGCCTCACATAAGGATTGGCTAACATCAATGGATTTCACTTTGTTACTACCAATAATCCCTTCTTAATTTCTTTTTTTCATTCACTTGGGCTGTTATAACAAAATTCCATGGACTGAACAGCTTTACAAGTAACATAAAATTATTTCTTAAATTCCTAGAAGCTGGGAAGTCTAAGATCAAGGTACCAGCAGATCCAGTATTTGGTGGGAGTCCAGTTCCTGGTTCTCTTCACTGTGTCCTTTCATGGAAGAAGGGGCAAGGGAGCCCTCCTGGTTATCTTTTGTAAAAGTACTACTTCCATTAATAGGAACTCTACCTTCCTGACCTGAGCACCTCCCCAAGGCTCTGCCTCCTACCATCATCACAGTGGGAATTAGATTTCAACATATGAATTTTAGGGGAAAAGCAAACATTCAACCTATAGCAATTCCCTACTACCAGAAACCCCACATTTCTTTGATTTTTTTCTAAAAACTTTATTCTTTATTGAGGTATAATTTACATTCAGTAAAATTTATCCCTTGTCATTGTGTAAATCAATGATTCATGATAAATTTATACCACTATATAATCACACAACAATCTGAAGAAAAGGAACCAAAAATTTCCTTCATGGCCCATTACATTTAATCTTTTCCTCTACCTCTAGCCCAAATACTAGACATTTATTGATCTGGTTTTCCTCATTGCAGTTTGCCTTTTCTAGATTTTCATGTGAATGGAATCCTAGAATATGTAGTCTATTTTGTCTGTCTTCTTTCACTTGACATAAGTCGCTTGAGATTCATTAATATTGTTGGGAGCATCAATAGTTTATTCCTTTTTGTTGCTGAGCAGTATTCCATTGAATGAATATAGGATGGTCTGTTTATCCATTCACCTGTTCATGAACACTTGAGTTTCTTCCAGTTTGGGCTATTATGAATAAAGTTGCTAAAGACATCCGTGGAAAAAACTTTGTAGAACATGTTTTTATTTTTCTTGAGTAAACACCAAAGAGTAGGATACTGAATTGTGTGGTACATGTATGTTTAACTTTTTAAGAACTACAGGACTAGTATGCAAACTAGCTGTGCTTTTTGCATTCCCAAAAGAAAAGTATGAGAAATACAGTTGTTCTACATCCTCATAGACACTGTATATTGTCAGATGTTCTTATTTTAGTTTTAGCCCTTCTAATGGATGGGTAACAATATCTCATGGTAGTTTTACCTTATATTTCCCTGATGAGTAGCCATGTTGATTGAACAACTTTTCATGTGTTTATTTGAATATGCATGTTATAAAACTACTTTAGTGAGGTGTTTTTTCAAATCTTTTCCCCATTTTTAAAAATTGAGTTGTGTTCCCAATATTGTAAGAGTTCTTTATTAGTTTAGGATACAAGTCCTTTCATCAGATTGTATTTTGTAAATAACATTTCCCAATCTGTAGCTTTCATTTATATTTTCTTAATGAAGTCTTTTTTAAAAATAGCTTTGTAGAAATATAACTCACATATCCTACCATTCACCATTTAAAGTATACAAGTCAAGTGCTTGCCTCAGCAATAAGGCAACAAAAAGAAATAAAAGGCATTCAGATTGGCAAAGAAGAAGTCAAACTCTCCCTCTTCACAGATGACATGATACTGTACGTAGAAACCCAAAAGACTCCACCCCAAAATTGCTAGAACTCATTCAGCAATTCGGCAGTGTGGCAGGATACAAAATCAATGCCCAAAAATCAGTGGCATTTCTCTACACTAACAATGAGACTGAAGAAAGAGAAATTAAGGAGTCAATCCCATTTACAATGGCACCCAACAGCATAAGATACCTAGGAATAAACCTAACCAAAGAGGTAAAGGATCTATACCCTAAGAACTACAGAACACTTCTGAAAGAAATTGAGGAAGACACAAAGAGATGTAAAAAAATCCATGCTCATGGATTGGAAGAATTAATATTGTGAAAATGTCAATGTTACCCAGGGCAATTTACACATTTAATGCAATCCCTATCAAAATACCATGGACTTTCTTCAGAGAATTGGAACAAATCATCTTAAGATTTGTGTGGAATCAGAAAAGACCCCGAATAGCCAAGGGAATATTAAAAAAGAAAACCATAGCTGGGGGCATCACAATGCCAGATTTCAGGTTGTACTAAAAGCTGTGGTCATCAAGACAGTGTGGTACTGGCACAAAAACACACACATAGATCAATGGAACAGAATAGAGAACCCAGAAGTGTATTCTCAACTCTATGGTCAACTAATATTCAACAAAGCAGGAAAGACTGTCCACTGGAAAAAAAGACAGTCTTTTCAATAAATGGTGCTGGGAAAATTGGACAGCCACATGCAGAAGAATGAAACTGGACCACTCTCTTACACCATACACAAAGATAAACTCAAAATGGATGAAAGATCTAAATCAGAGACAAGAATCCATCAAAATCCTAGAGTAGAACATACGCAACACCCTTTTTGAACTTGGCCACAGTAACTTCTTGCAAGATACATCCATGAAGGCAAGAGAAACAAAAGCAAAAATGAATTATTGGTACTTCATCAAGATAAAAAGCTTCTGCAGAGCAAAAGAAACAGTCAACAAAACTAAAAGACAACCTACAGAATGGGAGAAGATATTTGCAAATGACCTATCAGATAAAGGGCTAGTATCCTTTATCTATAAAGAACTTATTAAACTCAACAGCAAAGAAACAAACAATCCAATCATGAAATGGGCAAAAGACATGAACAGAAATTTCATCAAAGAAGGCAGACATGGCCAACAAGTACATGAGAAAATGCTCTGTATCACTGACCATCAGGGAAATACAAATCAAAACCACAATGAGATACCACCTCACACCCATGAGAATGGTGAAAATTAAGAAGACAGGAAACAACAAATGTTGGAGAGGATGCGGAGAAAGGGGAACCCTCTTGCATTGTTAGTGGGAATGTGAACTGGTGCAGCCACTCTGGAAAACTGTGTGGAGGAGTTAAGAGTTAAAAATAGAGCCACCCTATGACCCAGCAATTGCACTGTTCGGGATTTACCCCAAAGATACAGATGCAGTGAAATGCTGGAACACCTACACCCCGATGTTTCTAGCAGCAATGTCCACAAGAGCCAAACTATGAAAGGAGCCTCGGTGTCCATTGAAAGATGAATGGATAAAGCTGTATGTATACAATGGAATATTCCTCAGCCATTAGAAACGACAAATACCCACCATTTGCTTTGACGTGGATGGAACTGGAGGGTGTTATGCTGAGTGAAATAAGTCAATCGGAGAAGGACAAACATTATATGGTCTCATTTATTTGGGGAATATAAAAATTAGTGAAAGGGCATGAAGGGGAAAGGAAAGAAATGAGTGAAAATATCAGTGAGGGTGACAAAATATGAGAGACACCTAACTTTGGGAAACGAACAAGGGGTAGTGGAAAGGTGGGGGTTTGGGGGTGACTGGGTGATGGGCACTGAGGGGGGCACTTGCGGGATGAGCACAGGGTGTTATGCTGTATGTATGTTTGCAAATTGAACTCCAATAATTTTTTTTTACTTTAAAAAAAAGTAAACAAGTCGGGGATCCCTGGGTGGCTCAGCGGTTTAGCGCCTGCCTTTGGCCCAGAGCGCAATCCTGGAGTCCTGAGATCCAGTCCCGTGTCAGGCTCCCAGCATGGAGCCTGCTTCTCCCTCTGCCTGTGTCTCTGCCTCTCTCTCTCTCGCTCTCTCTCTCTCTCTCAAATAAATAAATAAAATCATTTAAAAAATTATACAAGTCAATGGATGTTATTATATCACAGAGTTGTGCAACCATCAGTACAATCTAATTTTAGAACATTTTAACACTCAAAAAATGTACCTTATTTTCACTCTCCATATCCCCTTACTGACCCCGCATTACCCACCTAAGCCTCTATAACCAATAAACTTTCTGTATCTCTGAATTTGCCTAACTAGAACATTTCATGCAAATGGAATAATAGAATATATGATATACTATGATTAGTTCCTTTTATTTTGTAAAATGTTTTTAAGTTTCATCCATGTTATAGCATGTGTCCGTACTTCATTCCTTTTAATTGCCAAATAATAGTACACTGTGTGGACATACTATATTTTCTTAATCCATTAATCAGGTGAAGGACATTTGGATTGTTTCCACTTTTTGGCTATTATGAATGACACTGCTATGAGCATTTTTATATGAGTTTTGTGTACATATGTTTTCACTTATCAATAGTTATGGATAAGGATCCTAATTTCTTCACATCCTTGCCAATACCTGTTATTGCCTTTTTTTTTATTTTAGCCATATTTCTTTGCTTTACATTTCCTAATGGCAAATGAAATTGAGAATCTTTTCATTCTTTTCATGTGTTAATTATATTTCATAAAAATTTGGAGAAATGTGTTTTCTGATCCTTTTCCTCTTTTTAGAGAGAGAGAGAGAGAGAGAGAGATGGGGGAGGGGCAGTGAGAGAGGAAGAGACAAAGAACCTTAAGCAGGCTCCATGACCAGCACAGACCCTAACTCAGAACTCAGTCTCACAACCCTGAGATCATAACTTGATCCAAAATCAAGAGCCAGACTCTTAACTGATTGAGCCACCCGGGTCCCCTTCCTTTTCCCATTTTTAATTGGATTGTCTTATTAACTATTACGTATAACAGTTCTATTCTGTAAGTTTTACTCATATTGTTTGTGGAACAAAAGTTAAATTTTGATGAAATTCAATTTATAAATGTTTTTCTTTTTTCCCTTAAAGTTTTCCCTTAAAGTTTTGTCATATCTAATAAACCATTACCTAATACAAGGTCACAAAGATTTACTCCTATTTTCTTCTATGAGTTATAATTTTATTCCTTACATTTGTGTATTTGATCTATTTTGAGTTAACTTTTGTGTGTGATACAAAGGAGTATAATTTTTTTTGCATGTGTATATGTAGTTTATCTAGCACCATTTGTAGAAGACTATTTTTCTCCCATTGAATTGTCTTGGCACCCTTGTCAAAAATCAATTGATTGTAAATGTAAGAGTTTATTTTTGGACTCCTAAGTTCTATTCCATTGATATGCATTTCTATCCTTATCTCAATGCTATACTGTCTTTTATAGTAAATTTTGAAATCAAGTGAGTTCTCCAATTTGGTTCTTTTTCATGATTGTTTTGGCTATTCTGGGTCCCTTGAATTTCTGTATGAATTTTAATATCAACATGTCCGTTTCTCTAAAGAAAAAAAAAAGAAAAAATAACCAGCTGGGATTTTTAGTAGTGGTTTCATTGAATCTGTAGATCAATGTGGAGAATATTGCCATCTTAACAACATTGTCTTTGGGTGGTGGTGGCAATGAATCATATTTTATTTTCATAGCATATGCCAAATGGAAACAAAAGAAGCAACTCAGAAAGGTCCAACGTAATCAGCCAGTATTACAACATAATATTGTCTTCTGATCTATGATTATGGGATCTTTCTACTTATTTAAATTGCACTTAATTTTTTCAACAATGTTTTACAGTTTTAAGTATACAAATTTCTGTTCTTGTTAAGTGTATTTCTTACTATTCTATACTTTTTGATAATGTGAATGGAATTATTTTCTTATCTTAATTTTCAGATTGTTTGTTTCTAATATATACAAGTATAATTGAGTTTCATATATAGAAGTGATCTTTTATCCTGCAGCCCTGCTGAATTCATGTGCTATTTCTAGTGTGTTTTACTTAGGATTTGTTATACACAAGGTCATGTGATCTGCAAATAGAGATAATTTTACTTCTTCCTTCCTAATCTGAATACTTTTTAATTTTTCATGCGTAATCGCCCTGGCTAGAACCTCTAGTGAAATGTTGAATAGAAGTGGGAAGAGCAGACATCCTTGCCTTGTTTTACCATTAAGTATAGTGTTAGCTGTAGGATTTTTTTGGTATATGTCCTTTATCATATTAAGAAATTTCCTTCTTTTCCTGGTTGCTGAGTGCTTTTATCATGAAAGGATATTAATTTTGTCAAATATTTCTATGTCTATTGAGATGATCATGTGATTTTTACCCTTCATCCTATTAATATATATTACATCAGTTAAATTTCATAAATTAAACCTTGAATTCTTGGAATAAATCTCACATGTATATGATATATAATCATTTGTATATGTTTTTGGATTCAGGTTACTAGTATTTTCTTGAGGATTTTTGCCTCTGAATTCCTAAGAGATATTGGCCTATATTATCTTTCTTTTTCTGGTTTTGATATCAGGGTTATCCTGGCCTCATAGAATGAATTGGAAAATATTCCATCCTTTCTTATTTTTGAAAGTTTGGGAGGGATAGGTATTAACTCTAAATGTTTAATATTTGTTTGATATTTTAAAAATATTTGTTTAATATTTAATGTTTAATATTTTAATGTGTAATTCACCAATGAAGCCATCTGGGCCTAGGCTTTCCTTTGTGGGAAGTTTTTAGTAAGTTGTTTTTTTTTACTTGTTATAAGTCTATTCAGATTTTCTGTTTTGTTGAGTCCGTTTCAGTAGTTTGTGTGTTTCCATATTATCTCTTAGATTTGTTTGCATACAGTTTTTTAAGGTATCCTCTTATATTTCTTCCTATTTCTATAAAGTTGGTGTGTGTAACCTCTTTTTTATACTATCATCATCAATTGATGGAATGGACACATGGTTTGCTTCCATAGTTTGGCTATTGTAAATAATGCTGCAATAAACACAGGGGTGCATGTGTTCCTTTGAATTAGTTTTTTTTTTTTTTTTTTGTAAATACAAACTGGCTGCACCAGTTTACATTCCCACCAAGATTTCTATTCTTTACATCCTCACCAACACTTGTTTCTTGTGTGTGTGTTTTTTTTTTATTTTAGCCATTCTGACAGGTATGAAGTGATACCTCATTGTAGTTTTGATTTTCATTTCCCTGATGATAAATGATGTTGAACATCTTTTCATGTGTTTGTTGGCCATCTGGATGTCTTCTTTGGAGAAATGTCTGTTCATGTCTTCTGCCCATTTTACATTGGATTATTTGGTTCTTGGTATTGTATCTATTTTGGATGCTATCCTTTATTGTGTATGTCATTTGCAAATATCTTCTCTCATTCGGTAGATTGTCTTTTAGTGTTGTTGATTGTTTCCTTCACTGTGTAGGAGCTATTTATTTTGATGTAGTCTCAATAGTTTATTTTTGCTTTTATTTCCCTTGCCTCAGGGGAGATGTCTTAGAAAACTGTTGCTACAGCCAATGTCAGAGAAATTATCGACTGTGCTCTCTCCTAGAATTCTTACAGTTTCAGGTCTCACATTTTAAGTCTTCAATCCATTTTGAGGTTTTTTTTGTGTGTGTATGGCGTAAGAAAGTGGTCCTGTTTCCTTCTTTTGCATGTAGCTGGCCAGTTTCCCAACACCATTTGTTGAAGAGACTGTCTTTTTCCCATTATTCTTTCCTCCTTAGTCAAAGATGAATTGACTGTATACTCGTGGGTTTATTTCTGAGTTTTCTGTTCTGCTCTATTGATCTATGTGTATGTTTTCATGCCAGTACCATACTATTTTAATTACTACAGGTTTTTTTTTGAGCTTAGAAAGTTTGTAATCATTTAATCTTTCAGCAAATGCCACCATTCCCAAAACCAAAATTATTAGTATTAAAGAAAGCAGTTCATATTTAAAATCACATATTTACAAAATTCAATCCTTTGTGACCAGTCATTATGACAAGGTATCAATTTAAAAAAATAACTTTACATGTTTTGCAACCTCTAATCTTTTCAAGTAAACTTTAAATAAAAGGAATTACATGAATAAAATTTAAATATTCCAAATTTATTCAATAACGACTCAGAATATTTAATGTATGCTAAAAAGTTAAATATTTTAATATTTTGTTTTAAGTATGGAGTACATGAGGCACAATTTTAAATAATCTTTTTGAACAGAACAGTAATGCTCAACCCTCAGTTTGTCCCTAGGTGGCTCAGTGGTTGAGTATCTCCCTTTGACTCAGGTTGTGATCCTGGGGTCCTGGGATCGAGTCTCATATCAGGCTCCCCACAAGGAGCCTGCTTCTCCCTCTACCATATCTCTGCCTCTCTGTGTCTCTCATGAATAAATAAATAAAATCTTTTAAAAAAAGAACAGTGATGCTTAATTTGGAAATTTCAGTCACCAAAATTTTTAGAAAAATTATTATTTTTTTAAAAATCATGTATATATGTCTTTGGTGGATTATGCTCTTGATAATTTGTTACAGAACGTAATGAAATACATTTTTTTCTGTTAAAAAAGATCATGTCAATCTTTTTGGTTCACATTTCCTTCTTTTTTTTCTATCAAGGTAAAGTTATTATTGAAAAAAGAATGGTAACTTATCAATAAAAGTTTTTTCTTTGAGGAAAACTACACGTATCACAATAGTCTGAAAACCTATAGAGTGTACTCAAAGCACTCAAAGCCTAAGAAATTGAGGAACCTATATTGAAAAAATAATCACACCTGGGATTTTTGTTTCTTTGGATAGCAGGTAGTTGAGTCTTGTGTTTTTTTGGGGTTTTGTTTTGTTTTGTTTTAGCATTTAAATACACATCAATATGTTTCAGCATGTAATTTGCATACGAGTTCTATGGAAGATAATTGTCAATGTTAAATTTACACAGTGTAATAACTATTGTATTTAGAGAACTGATTACTACAGCTTTGTGATATGACTTGAAGTCTGGAATTATGATACTTCGAGTTTTGTTTTCCTTTTTCAAGATTTCTTTGGCCATTCGGAGTCTTTCATGGTTCCATACAAACTTTAGGATTGTTTGTTCTAGTTCTGTGAAAAATGCTGTTGGTATTTTGATAAGCATTACATTAAAGGCGGAGATTGCTTTGGGCAGTATAGACATTTTAACAATATTTGTTCTTCCAACCCAGGAGCATGAGATGTTTTTCCACTTCTTTACATTGTCTTGAATTTCTTTCATCAGTGTTTTATAGTTTTCAGAGTACAAGTCTTTCACCTTTTTGGTTAGGTTTACTCCTAGGTATTTTATCATTTTGAATGTAATTGTAAATGGGATTTTTTTTTCTTAATTTCACTTTCTGCTGCTTCATTATTATTAGTGTATAGGAATGCAACATATTTCTTTTTTTAATATACATTTTTTTATTCTTAAGCAATCTCTATACCCAAAGTGGGTCTTGAACTCATGACCCTGAAATCAAGAGTCACACGCTCCTCCAACTGAGCCAGTCAGGGGTCCCTGAATGCAACAGATTTCTGTATATTGATTTTGTGCAGTGCAACTTTACTGAATTCATTTATCAGTTCTAATAGTTTGTTGGTGGAGTCTTTAGGGTTTTCTCTATATAGTCTCATGTCATCTGCAAATAGTGAAAGTTTTCCTTCTTCCTTACCAATTTAGATGCCTTTTATTTCTTTTTGTTGTCTGATTGAAATAGCTAGAACTTCCAGTACTATGTTGAATAAAAGTGGTGAGAGTGGGTAGCCTTGCCTTGTTACTGACCTTGGGGGAAAAGCTCTCAGTGTTTCCCCATTGAGTATGATATTGCCTGTGTGTTTTTCATATAAGGCTTTTATTATGTTGAGGTATATTCCCTCTAAAGCTACTTTGTTGAGGGTTTTTATCATGAACGTTGTTGTACTTTGTCAGCTGCTTTTTCTATATCTATTGAAACGGTCATATGGTTTTTGTCCTTTCTCTTGTTGATGTTTTATACTCCACATACATTTTATTATTTTATTTTCTTTTTTTTTAGACTCTAAAGGAACTTTTTGTTACTTTTTAAATTTAAATATTGTTAGTTAACATACAGTACAATATTGGTTTCTGGAGTAGAATTCGGTGATTCGTCATTTAAATACAACAACCAGTGCTCATCACAGTAAGTGCCCTCTTTAATACCCATCACCTGTCTAGCCCATGCCCCCCACCCATGTCCCCATCAACCCTAAGTTTGTTCTCTATTATTAAAAGTCACTTATGGCTTGTTTTTTCCTCTCCCTTTTGTTTTTCTTTTCCCCTTTCCCATATGTTCATCTGTTTTCTTTCTGACTTACTTCACTTAGCATAATACACTCTGGCCCCATCCATGTCATTACAAATGGCAAGATTCATTCATTTTGATAGCTGATTAATATTCTAGTGTGTGTGTGTGTGTGTGTGTGCATGTGTGTGTACATATGCCACTTCTTCTTAATCCATTCATCAGTTAATATAGCAGCATTATCAATAATAGCCAAACTATGGAGAGAGCCCAAATGTTCACATACATTTTAGAGTCAGCTCATTAAATTATACAAAGGAGACCTATGGTGTAAGAATATTATTAAATTCAAACCAAAATTACAGATAGGGGGATATAAAATCATTAACCTGGAATCAGTCCTTCACCCTTTTTGTAAGGTTCTATATAAAGATATGACTAAAACTGAAGAATCATAGTATTGTGGTGTAATGACGGGAAATCTGAAGGCCTTGGGGCTCTGTTCTTCCACATTCATCATTTAAAATCCTCGAGTCTTGAATTCTCCTGGATAGAATTAATAATTTTATCCATTTTTTTGGTTATATAAACTACCCCAAAATTCAGTGGCTTAAGCAATAACCAGTTTATACTATTGGGGGAAATACTTTATAACTGGAAAGCCTTGTGAAAACATAAGAGATTATTACTACTGATGTTCCAGACTATTTAATTTTTTTCTAATTCTAGCCTATTAAGTTAGAAAGGAACAAAATAATGTCTAATAATGCACTAATGGCACAGTTCTGAGCTATTGTATTCCTGACCAGTGTCTAACCATCCCATGTACACTCCAAGGTGTGCAATCACTCACCAGATAAAGAAAAGGGCATAAATTTCCCTCCCCTCTCTCTCTCTCTCTCCAGATAAGGCAAACTGTGTCAAGTCAGTCCCCTGTGGGAAGGGAAATATCAAAAATATGTCAAGGCAAGATGATAGAAGGGAAATAGAGACAAGGGGAAATGTAGCTCATTCTTTCCTTCCCCCCAAAATAACTGTGGCCTCTACACTTTCTGCATCTTGCCAAATGCTCCCACATGGCTCAAGGTTGATCCAGGTTCTAGCCTGTCCCTACCACTAACTTCTTCATCACCTTGGACCAGTCAACTTCATCTCTTTGGGCTTTAATTTCCTTATTTTTTTTTCTTTTTTAAAAAGATTTTATTTATTATTCATGAGACACACACAGAGGAAGAGACATAGGTAGGGAGAGACACAGACTCCATGCAGGGAGCCTGATGTGGGATTCGATCCCAGGACTCCAGGATTACACCCTGGGCTAATGGCAGGTGCTTAGCCACTGAGCTGCCCAGGCATCCCATTTTCCTTATTTTTTCCCAAGCTTAATTATGGTGAGGCTTACAATTAAAAATTATATATATCTAAGGAATATAATGATATTTTGCACTATGTATATATTGTTAAATTATTACAAGATCAAGCTAATTAATATATCTGTCACTTCACATAGTTTTCATTTTGTGTGTGTATGATGAGAATACTTGAGATCTATTCTTTTGGCAAATTTATTAACTATAGTCATGTAGTATCTTAGGTCTTCAGAACATATTCATCTTATAATTGATAGTTGGTACCCTTTAGTCAATATTTCCCACTCCCACACCAGCCTCTGATAATCACTTTTCTACTCTGGTACTATGAGTTCAACTTTTTCTTTTTTTAAGATTTTATTTATTCATGAGAGACGCAGAGAAAGGCAGAAACATAGACAGAGGGAGAAGCTCCTCACAGGGAGCCCAATGTGGGACTCGATCCTAGGACCCCAGGATCATGACCTGAACCAAAGGTAGATGCTCAACCACTGAGCCAACCAGGTGCCCCTCCACTTTTTCTTAATTCCACATATAAGTGATACCATGTGGTATATGTCTTCCTGTATCTAGCTTATTTCACTTAGCATAGCGTCCTCTAGGCTCATCCACGTAGTTACAAATGGCAGGATTTTCTTCTTCTTCTTCTTCTTCTTCTTCTTCTTCTTCTTCTTCTTCTTCTTCTTCTTCTTTCTTCTTCTTCTTCTTTTAAGGCTGAATAATATCTCATTGTATACTATTTACTGCATTTTCCTATACATTCATCTGTCAGCAGATATTTAGGTTGTTTCTGTATCTTGGCTACTGTGAACAGTGCTGCAATATAAAAGAGGAAATTTAACTAAATCTATATGATTCCTTCCAGTACTAAAATCTTATGACCCAAAGGCAGGGGTGGTAAATCCCTATTAGTAAATCAGTTTGCACACACATCCCAAATATATACATATTTATTTAGTTTCAAAATGTACATATGTACAGAGTACTAGTATCTTATAGTAATGAACACATACATATAAAAATTTTTAAAGAAAGATATTTTAAAATGAAATAAAATGTCTGTATAATTGGGCATTATATTCCTGTATACATGAATATATACATGATACATTATATTTATGTATCATTATCAGTATCTCAACTCACAATATAGACTTCATGTATCATTATCGGTATCTCAACTCACAATGTAGACTTAGTGAATGTGAATCCATTTCTCAGGTGTTGGTTCTTGTTGGCTTGCTTTCTTGTTTGTTTGTTTGTTTGTTTGTTTGTTTTTTCATGCTAGGAGAAAGGGGCATGTCTGCCTAGCCATCTCCATGTTCATTGTCTCTGCTATATTATTTAGCTGAGAATCAACAGATAACCTTTGTCTCTTACCCACCTGTGTTCTAAAACACAGTAGTCAGAGAGAGGGAGATCAGAATGATAAGTAGTACATTAAATGGGCCTATGTACAGAAAAGAATTAACATAGCTGCTATCCTTGAGAACATAGACTTGCAAGGTTGGCCCTTGCCTGGTATCTGGGAACTTAGATTTCAGGAGAGTTCCCACCCATTAGCTGATAAACGTGGCTCACTGTCCAAACTGTGCAAATAATGTAGTTTATGCTTTCCTTCTAGGAGTCTGGAATGTGGATATATGCTAGATAAAGAGGTCTATGTAATAAGCCCTCAAGAAAAATTCCAGGTAATAACCCTCTAATGGAGTTCCCTGGTTGGCAACATTATACATGGAGTGTCACAACTCAATGTTGGGGGAATTCAGAGTGTCCTGTGTGACTATACTTGGAGAGGGCTTTTAGAAGCCTGTGCCTGTTTTCCTCCAGAGTTTACCCAATGCACCTTTTTCCTTTGTTGATTGTGCTGTGTATCCTTTCTCTGTAATAAAGCCATCACTCTAACACACTGAGTCCTGTGGATCCTCCTAGAGAATAATTGAAACTAGGGTGGTATTGGGGACCTCATGACATGGCCTGGCAAACAGTTCTTGACATAAATGTATCCCAAACTACAGACCTCCCTTTGTTGGGTTATTTGAAAAGAAAGAGGCTTTATCAAAGTTTGTGTGAAAACAAAAATAAGCTCACATACTGTATCTTAAGAACAATATTCAAATATGGCAATACAAATATGTACTATTATAAAGCCCATGCAAGTTTTGTTTTTTCATGACTTTTTAGCTTACTGTGTCACATAGGAAGAACTAACTCAATAAATGCTTACAAACTAAATAACATACGTTCTACAAAGGTAAAATGATAGTGGAATATTTTCCAAATTTTTCCAAATGTGTAATTAAAACAGCTCTTGAATTAGCATTAGGGAAATTGGATGCTCTTTGATTATGCTGCCAATCATCCTTTAGATGAACTAGATGCATTTTTGTCCAGACTTGCTCTAACACTACCTAAAAATAAGCATCTCTCACTCATTAATATGGACTCAATTATAAATAATGTTCCTTGTTGTGAAATTATTTTCTATTTAGATGCTCTTAGTTTGGTATATATTGAAGTAGTTCTTAAATAATTGAATTATGCCACCCTAGTTATAACCATGCTAGTGAAATAAACATGAGACAATCCACATAAGATTAAACAGAACTCACAGGAATTATGTTGAATTTTTTTAAAAGTCAGTATCAAAAGGTTATAGACTGTATTATTCCATGTATGCAGTATTCTTGAAATAACAAAATCACAGAGATGAAGAAAAAATTAGTGGTTGCCAGAGTTCGGATCTGGGGGAAGGAGGTGGGTATGAAAGATAAACAGAATATGATTATTAATCAGAAATATAGAAAGATGAAATCCTGCATGTCACTTATTTTTTAAATATTTATCATTACACATTTGATCTTTTTCATTTCCAACCATATATAGTTTTCACCTTGGTGATGACCTTGCTGGGTAGGAAACATAATATCTTTAATACATGAGTTAAATCTAAGATGATGTTCAAAAGGACTACAGGTAACTGCTTATGTCAATAATAAATACAGTAGATTACTTTTAAAACCTATACTTTGGACTTTTTATTACAGATTCAGTTGCTGACTTACCATAAATCATTGTGTTTAAAGTGCCATATGATATCAGATGTTTAGCTTAACAGCATAAAATTGGGGCAAAACTGTAAAACATGTTTTATAGGTGCTATAAAATCCTGAGGCTGAGAAGGTCCCGATTTTTTGCATTACTCTGGTCCACCAAGTCCACTGAAAATTCCAGATAGCCAATACACTTGGGAATTGCAAATTGGCTTTCAAAGTTTTACTTGCTTTGGTTATTATGACCTCAGAGACAGCATGTTCTGTTTCCTTTTTTTTTTTTTTAATTTCTTTTGCATGTTCTGTTTCCTAATATGAGGAGAGAAGCATAGGCTAAAGTAGGACCCAGATACTTAAAAACTTATATCCTTTACAGTGCTCTTTTATTCCATCTTGCTGATTCTGGCCTCACCTTCCACCCACTCAATCTCTTGTAGGCGCCTCTTTAGCATCTGAAAAGAGACTAATGGATATAGCAAGAATGTATTCATTGTTTATCTTAAAATGTTTGTTTCTGCCAATAGTGAACACTCATTCATTCAATAAATTGAGTTACTGCTCCACTTAACGCATTGTTCTGTGGTTAAGCAATAGAGAAGAGGTAGTCAGTGAGAAAGTAAAGATGGAGAGATGTGAATGGATGTGAGGAACCTTTAAGATAAGATATAGAGGCAGTCAGACTTGGTGATGAAAATGAGTGAGAAAGAGAGAGAAGTCAGAGATGATGTCCATGTTCTTGGCTTAGCCACTGGGTGGATGATGGTGCTGTTATGTGAGAGAAGAGTACAGAGAAGGGAGCTGGCACAGTGAGGAAGGGAGGATACATTGAATATGAGATACTCCAGGTAATCTGATGACAATTTACAATAGCAATTGGCTATATGGATCAAGACCAGAATACAAATTAAAAGGAATCAACTGTAGTAAACACCAATGGTGTTTTCTGTTGTTGTAAATGCAGTCCCTTCTATTATAAAACCATGTATCTCATGGATCCCTTAAAGAATTACCTGATTCAGCCCTCCTTCTTTATTTATTCTATTCAGTCATTGATTTTTAAGCCTAAACCATCTATTGCTCACCTTTTTAGAACTTGGAAAGTCTGCTACTTTTTCTCTTCAATCTATGGAATCCAGAACTGAAGGTAATGCCTCAGTATGTTGTCAGAGATCAGCACTGAAGAAATGAGAACAGTCAGTAAAGAAGTCTATGACCAGTTATTAAAGGGGCAAAATGGAATAATATAAAATGTATTGACCCAAAAAATGAAAATAAAAATTAAAAATGTAATGTAATACAAAGTAGGTGAACTAATTAGAAAACCTATTAGAAAAGGTTATTGTGAGCTATAGCTTTCTGTAAAAATCGCTATAAATTCAACTAAGTCTATAATATAAATTGACTACATAATCCAAGTAAAAAACTAAAACTGTAATACTAGATAAAAAAAAAAACAATAGACACTCTTTTTGACACACTATGCTACATTAGTTTTAGGTATTCAACATATTGATTTGACACCTCATATGCTATGCTCAGCACAAGTGTAGCTACCATTTGTCATCATAAAATCATTACAGTACCATTGGCTATATTCCCTATGTTGTGCCTTTCGTCTCTCTGACTTATTCATTCCATAACTGGAAGTTTTTACCTCCCACTATCCTTTACCCATTTTACCCACCACCCCATAACTCCCTCTCTCTGGCAGACATCAGTTTGTTTCTGTATTTATGGGTCTGTTTCTGCTTTGTTTGTTCATATGTTTTGTTTTTTAGATTCCATAAATAACTGAAATCACATGGTATTTTTTTTCTCTGTTTGACTTATTTCACTTAGCATGATACGCTCTAGGTCCATTTGTTTTCACAAATGACAAGATGTCATTCTTTTTGGTGTCTGAGTAATATGATATTGTGTGTGTGTGTGTGTGTGTACAGATCACTTCTGTCCACATTTTATTGGCCAGAACCTAGTCATATGGCCAACTTAACCATGAGTAAAGCTGGGAACTACACAAGAGCACATGAAAGGTGCTCAGACTGCCTAGCTCTGCCATTATGAGCATCAGCTATAACAACAACAACAGTAATATTGTCAGTATTCTCCAGTGATAGTGTTATTATTCTCCAAGAATAGAATATTGTCTTCTGGTTATATTTGTTCTCTACATTTCCATTGAACTTAGAGCTTCAGATTACTTTGTACCTCTGTCCATCAATGTCTAAAACACCATGAAACATACTTTTAGGGATCTCTGGGTGGTGCAGCGGTTTAGCGCCTGCCTTTGGCCCAGGGCGCGATCCTGGAGACTCGGGATCGAATCCCACGTTGGGCTCCCGGTGCATGGAGCCTGCTTCTCCCTCTGCCTGTGTCTCTGCCTCTCTCTCTCTCTCTGTGTGACTATCATACATAAATAAAAATTAAAAAAAAAAGATGGAGTTAAAAAAACCTACTTTTATTTTATTCTCCATAATGGTAGAGTAACCTGATTTTATTTTACTCTCCATCAGGAGAACCACTATATTTACAACTGTTGAGTTTTTTAGAAATCAACTAAACAAGGGCTCAGAGTTAAAATTCAGTTGATGTAAAGAAATGCAATATTTATTGCGCATCTGAGTTTGCAGTCTGAGACTGATTCCTAACCCATTAAAATACAGAGTCTACAAAGAAAGACTTAAAGAGATTGAAGTGTTCTCAACTTTTCAGGACATTCCATGCGTCTTGTTAATAAGGCCTGGTTGTTTTAAGAGCACTGGAATAAAAGGTTACTGTGAGCTACAGCTTTCTGTAAGTTAGGCTGCAGCTTAGAGATTTGATTGAGCAAAGGTTGGATTTGGTAGTCCTACTGCATCAGCAAAAAAGCATGAGAAAGACTGTGCTCTAGTGCTCACCCTCCAGGTTCATCAAGACACAGGGTTTAAGGTTATCAGTACTGCCATGAGCAGTACAGACAATATGATTTCCATTTTATATTTTTATGCGTTCAGAGAAATATATGAATTTTCTCAAGGTCACATAGTCACTTGGGTGTGTTTGGTATATCTAGGGCTCATAGTGCAAAACATTTCCCTGGAAGAGTAACGGCAGAGAAGACTGCAAAGTAGGTTCAGAACAAATCACAGAGGGGTTAGAAGATATCCAATAATGTCTGGATATTTTTCTTTTGGCAAAAGGACCTTGCTTTACAAGGAAGCACCATGATCCAAATGGTGTTCTATGGAGGTTAATCTACCAGTGGGAGAAGGGTTGGTTAAAGGTGGGAAGCTATAAGCAGAGAGCCTAGTTAGGAGGGTATTGTAATTATTCTCAATATGGTCTGATCTAAATTTTGGTTATAGTGTCAAAAATGGCAATTAACTTTTAAGTGTAAGTGGCTGAATTTAGATTTTCTATGTTAAGGCTGAAAAACATTTACATGCTTATAAAATGAAATTCTTTTGTTGTCATGTTTCCTTTTCTTTTCTTCTTATTTTTTAAAAATATTTTCCCCCTATTTAATCAGCCATGTTTCATCCCACTGAATTGTCAACCCACATATGATCATTTCAGTAGTACTTCATTAGGAATGAGAAGGCCATCGGGAGAAGCCAGGATGCTTTCAACCAAAATTTTCATCCCCTATCATCTGGCTCTACGAATATGAGGCATCAGGGTGGTGGTCTTCAACTTCCACAAAGAACAACCTTGGGAAGGGGCTCTGGGTCTATCACATCCAGTGCCACCACCTTACTAAAACCTTTAAAATCTGCCAAGCCTCCACCACGGCATCTTGTTCGACCAAGACATTTACCAGTGTGTTAAAGGATGTGATAAAAGATATGAATCAACAGCCAGGTGAAGATATGCAGAGGGTGAGGTATGAGAAAAGGGTGCAAGCTTTCATATCCTCTCCAGGCAGACACTGCCCCCTTCTCCACATGTTCACCAACCTGGAGCTCCTCTCCTGTCCTCTTTTCAAGTGTCCATTCTATCTGATGGCTGTTATATCCTTCCTTTGTTCCTGAAGTGTCCCTGGCAGCTGAAATCTTCACGGACCCATTCTGGAGTTTGCTTCTATGGATTGTTCTTTTCTGTATGGTCTCCAGACCCCTTTCTTCAGCCCTTCTAACAATTCTCTAACTGCCCACTATTAATACATTCCTTTTTTGCTCACCTTTCCCAGAGACCATTTCTGTTACTTCCAAGTAAGAACCATAACTGATTCATTCATTAAATTTGATGCCATAACCCAGATATTAACTAGAACCACGCTGCCATGATGATTTAGATAAGACTGATTCAAACTACATTCAATGGATTGTAAGAAAGTCCAATGTCTTCTCCAAGATTTCTACAAATTTTGCCAGAGATTTAGGCTCTCATGGACACATCTGACTCAGATCTTTTGCTCCCTCTAAATCAGGATCTCTCAACCTTGACATTTTACCCACTTTATTGTGGGTGGTTGTCTTGCACATTGGAGGAATTTTGGCAGCACTCCTGGCTTCTGCCCACTCAATGCTAGTGGCTGCCCTGTCCCAGGTATGACAATTGAAAGTGTCTCCAGACGTTTCTAGATGTTGCCTGGGGGTGGGGGGCAAAATCACTCCTAGTGGGGAACCACTATCCTAAATTACTTCAGTACAGGAACTGACACCTGTTGTCCCTGTTGACACCGAGTCATTATAGGTGTGATACTCAAACATTTTTCTTAATGTTCATCTTTTATTTTTTTAAGTCACAAAAGGTATCTATACTGGTAGCAAATTTGATGGAAGTTCTGGAGAAATTGAGAGATTTTCATCCTGAATATCCAATCCAATCAAATTTGTTATATACCCATGTTCCTAAAAAAATTCTCTTGGTCGTTTTGGTGCCTTGGGCTCTAGCCTCTGGCCACGTTGCTTGTCCCTCTTTGGCTGTCTTCCCTTTTCTCTCTACCTTCTCTATTCTCTGTTCTTCCCTACTTCCAAATTTCTGTCCATTTTCAATTCATAGTGGTTTAGTTATATCATTTTACTTCTTTGTGCCAACTCATACCCTTAGGGTCTTACCTTCGACTCCCAATTGGCAGATCAAGGGATTTTTCTAAACAACAACAAAACGCCCATCTCCCATAGTAATTCTGGAACCTATTTTGAAGATAATTAAAATAGAATCTTGTTGCAATTCTCACTACAAGCTCCCTCTATGTAGCTACTGTAGTATTAATTCCCTTTTATAGGAAGGAAGCTGCTCAAATTATGTCGCAGCATAACAACTGACCAAACAGGTGCTGGCTTAAAACAGCAACCATTGCACCGTATCTCTCTTCAAACAGCATATACACAGTTAGCTTGGCATCCTCCAGCAGGGTATTCTTGGGCTAATTCATGTTTTACATGGCGGTTACGGCTCTTAGAGGAAGGGTTTTATGTAGTAGGAAGAGCCATCAGTCTCATGAGTCTTGAGACTTTGATGTCACTTTTGCCATATGAGTCAAAGTAGTCACAGAGCCTGTCAGATTCAAGTCAACATATAGTATCTTTATTTTACCACTGTATGCCCTCTGACCACAAATGTTGACATTACTCCTTCATGCAAATTACCCTCTTTCCCTCCCAGGACCTCCAAAAGTTTCCTTCCACTATAGCCTCAGACTCAGGTTTGAGGTCTAGGTTTTTGATGCATCAGAGAACTGGAAAAAAAAAACAAAAAAGCTAAGGCAGCTTAGTGTTCTGAAAGCTGGGGAACAAGTGGATCTCAAGGACAGTGATCAGTGGGGTTAAAGATCAAGTAACCCAGAGACTGAGGAGAGGAGAGCTTTGGCTGTGGCCAATGGAAGGCTTAGATCCCCTAATCCCTCTCCTTCACTGTGGTGGTGATGCTGGAAGCCATACCTTGTTTACTTCCCTTTTTATATATAATATTATTTTTCTGATGGCATAGAATATGTTTCTTCTAGAAATTCAGAAAATATGGAAAATTACAAAAAAAAAGATGCATAGATAGCCACTGAAACCTTTCATTGATTTCTCTATTCTTTATATGAACACGTATACTTATATATGCATGTAAAAATGAACATGTGCGTATATATATATTCATTCCTTTCCACGCCCATCTTTCCTCCTTTGTTCAATCACCAACAAACCTTTCCTGTGTGTACTCAGAGTAAAGTTACAGCAGGAATGTGAAGAGAAAGGAAGGAGACAGTTATCAGCATTTATGTTTTCTAAATAGACTTGACATTCCTGGGAAAGATATTACTTAGAGGAAAAGGATTTCTGAGTCTCCAAATTTGCCTTAGGGGACAAAAACTTAATTTCATTTTTATACATAATAGACTCTGGAAATATGAGTGAAGCAAGAGCCAATTTTCCTGCCATGGATTTGATAGAAACGCCATAGCTGAGGAAGGAGAGATTTGGAAGGTATGCTTGGGTGGTTTGGTGCTAGTGTCAGTCTCAGGGACGTTCCCATACTTTGTGGCATCATAGAAGTCCTAGACAGATGAAGCTGGGACCTGAAGCAGAGAAGCATATCTTGATTCCTGGGGGAAATCTGAGGAGGGTAGTAATGATGACACAGACGTCCTTCATGCTAGCATGATGCAGCAGTAGTGGAGAAGAAATGGGCAAATCCAGGCAAATCTCGCTGGAGACCACACTCCACACTGCCTGTGGCCCGGGGGGCTTGGGAAAGTGCCCTTGAGTTTTCTTTGCTCCAAAGGTGTAGAGAAAGCAGAGATAACATGATGAAGCCACAAGCGTCCCAGGGGAGGCAAGCCTAGCACAGGCAAATTACCAGATAAACAAAGACAAGTGATGTCTCACCTGTGCCAACAGAGGACAGAGGATGGGGAAGGACCCGCCTTTCCTCACCCTGTGACGCCAAAATCCAGTGAACACTGGTGTCAATCTAATGGAACGAAGAAGGAAGGGGGTAAATCCTTCAATGATTATTTAAATACAGAGTGCTGAGGAATACCTGGGGTGATTGAATTTTTTCTCCCATCAGGAAAAATGAGGGATTAAGACAAAATCAAGTTGAGTCATAGAACAAATAGTTACATTTTCTGCATGCTGTGACCCGAGAACTATGCATCATTGTTTATTTGTGTATGTGTATATATGGTTATCTATATTATTCCCCGAAGTTTTGATCACCCTGTTGGTAAATTTTACTAAACATTGAATCATGAACAGTTTAACTATGTCATTAATATTCTTAGGAATGCCTTTATTGACTGCACAATAGTCCTAGATATAGATACAATTTTCCTTTTTTCCAGTTTCTTCCTTCTTTTCCTCCACAATTCCCTGATTGTTAAACACTCTTTTTTTTCAGAGTTTTCATTATTATATATGATATTTTTTGGTGTTTTAAACATTTTTCTATAATTTGTATTATTCCCTGGGGAACAATTTCCAAAAGTGAATTACTGGGAGAGAAGCATAAACATTTTTGTCTTCAGGTTCACATTGTTAAACTGCGCGCCAGCCTAAGTGTGCATTTTACATTCTCACCAGCCAGTTCCCTCCCTTAAATGTGTCTCTCCTCAGAGACCCCTCGGGAAGGTGAAGTGGGGTATTGTTCCAGCAGAAGGGCCCTGAGTATATTGTGGCTCTTGTCTGGACTTTGAAACACCAAAAAGTGACTGGCACATGCAGACTGTCCTTTGCCACTAAACGTATATAAAATATGCAGCCACTAGAGGGCAGAGTTATCTCACTAAACCAAGGCGGGGTTTTTTGTTTGTTTTGTGAAGCCCAAGCCAGTTTATAACATCAATCCGGATCAAAATCCTGACATTGCCATCAAGGTGGCTTCCGTTACTTTAACAAGACGATAAACAAAGGCAGGGATGCTGTAAATTTGGACCAGGCAGTTCCCAATAACCGTAATAAACACTTTGTATTCACACTGCTTTTTAAAGACTGAACTTTTAATTTTAAAATAGTTTTCAATTTACAGAAAAATTGTGAAAATAATACAGCCCTCTCAAAAGCTCCAAACCCAGTTTCCCCTGCTGTTAACATCCTGCTTTAGTGTTTTACATTTACCACAACTAATGGACCAATATTGACATAGTGCTATTAAGTACAGTGTATAATTTTTTCAGATTTTCTTAGTTTTAACCTAATGTTCCTCATTTGTTCCAGGAAATCATGTCACATTTAGTTTTCATAACTCCTTAGGCTCCTCTTGGCTGTGACAGCTTATTGAACTCTCCTTGTTTTTGATGACCTTGACAGTTTTGAAGAGTACTGGGCAGGTATTTTGTGGAATATTTTGTCCCTCTATTGGGTTTTGTCTAATGTTTTTTTTCATCATTAGACCCGAATTATGAGTTTTTTTGGGGGGGAGACATTACAGAGGCAAATGCCATTCTCATCTCATCATGCAAAGAGCACATACTACCAACATGATTTATTATTGTGGATATTGACCTCCATCACCTGGCGGAGGCTGGTCAGGTTTCTCCACCACAAAGTTATTCTTTTTTTCCTTCTTTCCATACTGCATTCTTTGGAAGGAAGTCGTCACTGTGTGCAGCCCACACATGAGTGGAGAGCAATGGAACCCTCCTGGAGGTAGGGGATAGTATCTACATGAATTATTTGGATTCTCCTGCATAGAAGATGTATCTCTTCTCTTTGATTTATTTATTTACTCTATCCTGTATTTACATCAGTGTGGACTCACGGATATCTATATTATACTTTGGGTTATAATCCATATCCAATTTTTTAAAATATTTTTTGAATTTTTATTTACTTATGATAGTCACAGAGAGAGAGAGAGAGAGAGAGAGAGAGAGAGAGAGAGAGAGAGGCAGAGACACAGGCAGAGGGAGAAGCAGGCTCCATGCACCGGGAGCCCGACGTGGGATTCGATCCCGGGTCTTCAGGATTGCCCCTGGGCCAAATACAGGCGCCAAACCGCTGCGCCACCCAGGGATCCCTCCATATCCAATTTTTAAATTTTGTCACTCAGATTGTTTTAGCTTTGGCCACTGGGAGATCTTTAGTTGCTCCAATTCCTTATGGATATATCCTCACCATTGTTTTGTTTTGTTTCTAAGCCCTTTATGTTTTGGCACTATAAGGGGTTTCAGGCTCATCTTATGTATTTGTTGCTCTAGTCCTGGAATCAGCGATTTTCCCAAGGATCCCTGGATATTTTTACTGGAAAATGGTATTGGAAACAAAGATCTGAGTGCTAGGTTTATGGTCTCTCATGCACACATTTTACATACTTTTATTCTTCTAACGGCACTGTAAAGTTATAAGGCTTGTATTATAGATGAGCCATCTTGACAGCCTTGCATAGGCTCCCCCATTTGGTTGTAGAGTCTGGTCTCACATCCGGATTTGGGGTGACTGTAAACCCATATTCCTTTCAGTATGTTCAGAAATAATGGCTAAAGCAAGGAGGAGTCTCCATTATTGCATGCAATTGGATGAACAATTTTGCCTTTAATTTTACTTTTCCCCTCAGAGAAAGAAGGAGCTTTTGTCGTAGAATCAACTGTTTGCCAAAGCTCTTTGGTAGTCAAAGTGAGTGATGGTGCTTCTGGTGCTCCCAAATACAGAGGACACCACTATGGACCTTGGATCTCAGGCAGGCTGCCTTGTCCAGCTGGGCTCACTTGATCAGAGGAAGTGTATGTGTGTGGGGGGTCTGTCTAGAGGACCCTGGGCAGGCTATGAACAGGACCAGGGCTAATCAGGTTTGGAAGAGGCAGGGACTGGAGGGGAGAAAAGAAACAAGGGACATGACAGAGATGAAAAATTCTGGAAGAAATAAACATCCTAGCAGAAAAGAGAAGGCTTAAGGCACGGGAGCTAAATTTCCATTTCTTGGGCAGTTGAGGGAGTTTGGTGCATCCTTAATGAGGATTCATTTCCTGCCACCAAGTGAGGTGCACAGCTTCTTTATTTCAGTGTTTTCTATACAACTGGGATGAACTTGCATTACATTTCCAACTCCATATCCTTGGAAATAATACTCACTTCTAGCTTGCAGATGCCTTCAAAGAGAATGACCTTCTGAAGCTTCCACTGGGAGCAAGAAACTTAGGCTGTAGCAGAGGTTAAGAAGAACCTAAAGAAATAATGCTATAGCAAAAAACATGCTTAATATATTTTTTTCTGATTATAACATTAAAGCATGTTTATTATGGAATAATAGATGATACAGACAAATGAATAATGCAAAGAATTATCCTAATCAGAGACATTCACTATTGGGGCTTTGTTCTATTTCTTCTTTTCCTTTTTTCCGTTTTTTTTCCTTGTCTATGCATTCGTGGGTAATATTGGGCTTGTGTCACATGTAATACTTTGCATTTTGCTTCTTGCTTAATATTATATTTTTTAAACATTCTATTTATGTATTCACAAGAGATACACGCACACACACACACAGAGGCAGAGACATAGGCAGAGGGAGAAGCAGACTCCCCAAGGGGAGCCTAATGTGGGACTTGGTCCCTGGACTCGGGGATCATGCCCTGAGCCAAAGGCAGAGGCTCAACCGCTGAGCCACCCAGGCGTCCTTCTTGCTTAATGGTCAATTACCTTTTCCACATTACTAAATATTCCTTTAAAACTTGATAGGTGTGTAATACTCCACCAAATTGGATATATTTAATTCGAACCATGCTGTGATAATTTTTTGTATACATTCTTTTTGAAGATAGCCAAAATTATTCCCTCCAGAACAATTCTAGAAGTGGAATGAAGTGATTATAATAAAAGTGTCTACCTCATAGAATTGATGGAAAATGAGGTGAGGTGAGTTAGCTTTCACCAGTGTTTGGTACAGGCAAGCAGTCAGTGAATGTTAGGAAGGATTACTGTAAATATATTCCACTTGAAAAATAGTAACAAATAGTCTTCCATAAAACTCCTTTTCATTCTTAATATGAGCATATTCTCAAACACTTTGTTTTTTCAAACACTTTAATAATAACACTACAATTTCAATAGTAATTGAAACTACTGTGAACCACAACACTAGGCTTTGGGAATGACAGCTGGGATAAGAGATGGGGTCTTTGCCAAAGGGATTGAAGAAATTAGCAGTATCTCTCCCAAAGAGCGAAGGGGTGAGAAAAATCTGGGAAGGGAATGGTGAGACAATTCTCACCGGTGGATCTAATGGGAGAGTAACTAGGGCGTATGCTGAGATACTTAGTGTGTACATGTATGTGTGTGCATGCATGCATGTGTCTGTATGTGTGTACATGATATTGTGAAATCAGTTTTGGGCTGCGCAGATTATTGAGGGAAGAATACAAGCTAAGTGGGGTCACCAGTGTTTTGAGGAAGGAGGCTAGGCCAGCTGCTGTCCAGATAGATATATGGAATGTTCAGCGGTGGACAATGTATAAACTGAAGACCATCTGTTCTATACAGGGCTTATAAAGATCAAGGCAAAGAAAAGGCTGGAGATACAAAATTAAAGACAATCAATGAGGTAGTAAATTCTAATAAATGAAACTGGAATTTAGGGCAGCAGCAAGAAGAGTAGGTTAAGAAACAAAAGGCAGGTTCCAGAGAACCACAGCCTAAAACACATCTATATTACCTGGTGGGGAAGAAAGCGCTTGACTTGTCAGTAACTGCACAGGCTTGTGATTTGAGGATGCAAGTATTCCCTCCTCTATGGCCCTCCCGTCCATTACCTCCTAGATGCTCAATGATGACGACCTTGTGGTTTGCCTCTCATGGAGCACTAAAGTCTCCACTGGGCAGTACTAGGTGCTTTACAATGTCACGAGGATGTTCTAGTGTACAGAGGAGGAAACTGAGGCTCAGAGCAGTGAAGAGACTTATTTAAGGGCACATGATGGAAGAACAAAAGGCAGGAAGTGGATGTTTCCCACCTCCTATCCCACAATACATGGTTGTTCCATAGTGTTTGGTGTGCAAGCTGTTGGCTGCCAGATGCCAGCAGAGTGCCAGCTGGGGAAGGTGCCCTGTGTGGTGGGAGAGAAGAAGAAGGCCAGACCCCACATAACAGAGTGGGAACTCTGAGTGAGACTTAGGTCTGTCAACCTCTAAAGCTCCTTCCCATGCCAAGACAATCTGGCTCTGAATTTCTCTCATTTAAGGGGCTGGGGTTGCCCTCGTTAGACAGTGAGACTGGCCGAGGTCGGCTATGATTCTTTCCCTTTTCTGTGCCCTCTGATGGTCTTTCAAAGGCCCCCAACATCCCAGGACCTCCCAAACTGCCCTCCCTTATATGAAACCACTCCTTCCAACATTAAGAGCTTCACAGAAGTCAGAGCATGCAATAGCAGCAACAATGTTTGCTGCCCATTGACCCTGTGCTAAGCGCTACCTGCTCCTCTTCTCTCCCAGCTTCTTGTCAACTCCAAGAAATTAGGAGTCAAGGAATTTGTTCTCAATCACACTAACCAGAAGTGGCAAGGTAATCATTAGAGCCCAAGGTCTCTGACATTAAGGCTAATACCTTCTTCTACTTTATTGAAGTATAATTGAATTACAATAAACTGGACATATATGAAGCGCAAAATATGTCAGGTGCACACCTGTGAATTAGTCACCACAATCAAGAGGATGGAAGCCCTTACTCTTAACTAGTAGGCAACAGCTTCCATTTGTAACAACCCAGCCTTCTGTGTGACGAGAAGTCAGGTATTTGAAGATGACCAACTTGCACTTTCTAAATCTCCTATTCCTCAAGATAAGCACCTTCATAAGTTTCTACAAATGCACTTCATAGTACACAGCTGAGTTTCTTTTATCAGCTTGTTAACCCTTCTATTGGGTTTTTGCCCAGGTAATTGCTTATTTGGATGATTCCCCAATCTGTCAGAAGCCATCCAAGCTTTTGTCATGAAGACCATAGGCTGGTACCAGGCCTGCAGGTGGCAGCCAGGAAAGCCCACTGCAAGGCCCAGGTAGGCAGGCTGGCCAGGGTTGGGAGGTCTCCTGGTTAGCAAGTCCTGCCCTGAATGCCGTCGCATTCAATAGGCTGATACCCTTCAAGTAAGCAATCAATTTGTATGTAACTTAAAAAGATTAATAAAAACATTTAAATTGTCTTTTTCCTCCATTTATATATATGACAAAATTTCCAAGTACAATTTATCTTCAATTTCCACTACTAAATTTATATTTTTAGATTTTTATATTTAGTATCTTTTCTTTTAAAATATTCTTATGTTTTCTTTTTTAAAAAAGATTTTAGGGATCCCTGGGTGGCGCAGCGGTTTGGCGCCTGCCTTTGGCCCAGGGCGATCCTGGAGAGCCGGGATCGAATCCCACGTCGGGCTCCCGGTGCATGGAGCCTGCTTCTCCCTCTGCCTGTGTCTCTGCCTCTCTCTCTTTCTCTCTGTGACTATCATAAATAAATAAAATTAAAAAAAAAAGATTTTATGTATTTATTCATGAGAGATACAGAGAGAGATGCAGAGACACAGGCAGGGGAAGAAGTAGGTTCCCTGTGGGGAGCCTGATGTGGGACTCAATCCCAGGATCCTGAGATCATGACCTGAGCCGAAGGCAGATGCTCAACCATTGAGCCACCCAGAAGTATGTCTTATAAGTTTTCTGACACTAGGCTGTACATATATACATTATCTAGCCATCTCATAGAATAGCTATCTCCTTATTTACCTTTTTTTTAAAGTAATGCAAGCAGGGGCGCCTGGCTGGCTCAGTTGGTTAAGTGGCTACCTTTGGCTGAGGTCATGATCTCAGGGTCCTGGGATTGAGTCCTGAGTCAGACTCCCTGCTCAGTGGTGGTTCGGCTTTTCCCTTTCTCTCTGCCACACCCCTCACATCTGTGCTTCCTTTCTCAAATAAAATTGAAAAAAATCTTTAAAAAAATAAAGTAATGCAAGCGTAACATAACCTATACTTGCAAAAAATGTGGATCTTGTGTATCGTCTCCCAGAGACTCTGATTTGGTAGGTCTGGATTTGGACCAGGGATTGTGGAGTGGAAAAGCTCCTGAAGTGACTTGACAGCCACCACTGGTAAAAGAACCTCTGCCATTCAATGCTGCCTCTTGCAGGGTGAAGGAGAAATACACAGAGCAACAATGATGCATACGACCAGCCAACTACGAGAGCCCTGGAGCCAGGGAAGACTGGGCTGAAGTCCCAATGGGGAAAGAACAGTAATACTCCTATGGCAGACACAGGAAGAAAGGTGTGTGTTTCATAGGGACTTGTAAAGGAGGGAAGTGCCAAGACAGTGGCAGCTCCCAAGCCCCTCTGGAAGAACAGAGGCTAAACTGGAGGCTGGAAGATTTATTTTAAAGTTGTGTTTGCATGCCAAGCACAGTGTTCACTTACTTGTTAATTTGAGGTGCTTTGACAGATTAATGGAGGCTTTGGGGTAGAAAAAAAAACCTCAGAGAGCCCCCTCTGATGCCACACTAAATGGGGGAGGGTCTGAGTACTGGGAGTACCTTAGTTTCACTTTCCACTCTTTTTTTCCATCAGGAAATTACATATTCCAGGGTCTTGGAAGATATATATATAATATGGACAAATAAAAGCTATCAACCTCATTAGTTGTGCATTTCAGTCTTCTCCCAAAATATCATTGACTAATCTGCTAGAAAGTCTCCTATCTTCTGTGCAGCTTTCTTGTTGATGAAAGCAATGACCAGCATTGAGTGGATACCAGGAAGGAGGTAAACAGAGGGGCCCAATAGAAGTCCTGGCTTTGTGTCCCTCTCTTTCCATCTCTGGCAGGCATCTGTTCTTGATTCCCCCCCGGGGTGGCTCATGACCTTGTGCCTGGGTCATTCTGGGCCCGTGGTGGAGGTTCTGAACCCAGCCCTGCCTGGTTTTCTATTGCTCAGCAACGTCACACTCCCTGCCAGAGTGACCGGAGGTGGTGCCCTGATTCTTCTCATTGAGCTCCTGCTTCATTCCTAAGTCTAGCTCCCAAGGCACTGTCTGGTGGCCTACACTGAGTCCATATCCTTCCTAGAACTTAGGGCTAGTCATTCTCTCGGCTCTGACCTCAAACTTGAATCTCACCCCAGGCCTGAGGTCTCTGGTTGGGATTGGTCACTAGGGGACTGACTCCTGGAGCCAGCTTTCTGTCTAGATTTCCAGGTATCACTTGCCTCATGGCTGGACTCTATCTACTTGCTGGGAATGTTCCACTTCTGTCTTATGTCCTTTCCCCCACCCTCCTGACCAACTGCTCTCTTGAACTATAAGCGAAGATTGCCTAAGTTTCAGTTGCTTGCTATATTGAACTTCCTTTGCTAGTCTCTGTGATTTCATCAGTTCCCCAAGCACTCCTTTCTTTACCCCAGTGGATGTGTCCAATGCCATGTCCCAGACCCTCTCTATCCTGCTTAAACAGTTGGATACACCCTACAGTTCTGTGACATGGTCATAGCCTTACACAATTGGGTTCTGGGAATTTTTTATTTAAATCAAACTTCTCAAATGAAATTCTTTTCTAAGTATTCTAGAGAGAATGTTTCAAATATCTTACTCTGATTCTTTTACAAAAGGTGGACAGCAATACAGTGCTACATGAACACTTGAGTCCCTGATTTGAGTCCCATCTCTCACAGATTGTAGCCTTGGGCAAATCATGATATAGTCTTCCTGGAACTTTTTCCTTACCTGAGAAACAATGGGGTCATTTTAGTAACTTCTAAGTCTGTGATTTCTTTTTTTTTAAGCTTTATTTATTTATTTTAGAGAAAGAGTAAGTGGGGGTGGGGGGCAGAGGGAGACAGAGAGAATCCTCAAGCAGACTCCCCACTGTGTAGGGAACCTGATGTGGGTCTCTATCCCAGGATCCTGAGATAATGACCTGAGCGGCATCTAAGAGTCAGCCACTTAACTGCCACCCAGGCTCTTCCTGTGGTTCTTAAGTTGTGCTCTACCATGTATTATTTTGTATTTTCAAATTTCTAGCTTAAAAGTTCTCAAAATTAAGTACACTGGCATGAAGTTTCTGCCTGGAGATTTACTCTCTTGGCTTTTTAAATTATTATTATTATTTTTTAATAGACTGTCCTTCGTGACCTGGAATTATCACATTAGTTGTCAACTAAGGTAAGCTCCACAGAAGAGAAACTGCTTTACCTCCAAAGAAGAGTCTTTTATTTTATTTTTGGAAATAGCAGAATGCAAGGGGATGGGGCTTTTCTAAGTGTGGATATATGGGCCACCGCAAGCCACCTTAAAGAAGGTCAGACCCCAGTGCTAAGTACAGAGAACCAGGAGCAATGCCTCTGAGAAATAGAGACAGCCATTAGCCAGCTCTTTTCTTCGGTAATTAATGGGGAAGCCCTGTTTCTTTGTATTAGACCCTTTAATCTAAGGGTTGCTAAATGTTTTACAAACATTAATTAATTCAATTAAACTTCACATCACCACCTTGAGGCAGGTAATTCCTCTTTGGGACATCTCATCTTTGCTTGCTCCAGTATCATGCACACATTTTGCATTAGTGCAGACTAGGCTAATGAACAGTAAGAGTGAAACCTTGAGTTTAGATAAAGTTCCACAACTAAAAATCTCAAGTACTCTATAAAGATCAGTTTTGGATAATGGGGACTGAAGAAGCTTGAAGCAGCTCATTGCCAATGATGGCAAGGCAGCAACGTTGCGCATGTTTCAGGTTCCACTCCATGCTGAGGACACATGACCTTGAACAGTTCTTTGTGACCCATTTGTGACTCAGTTCCTCTAGTTCTCAAGTGGGGGCAATAATATTACTCACCTCCGTACTTCACAGAGATGTTGCAAGGAGCAATGTTTGTAATATGCTGTGGAGTTCTCAGATGAAAGGTGGAAATTAATATATGATGAAACATTATTACCATTTATCTTCACACCATCTAAATGGGTTAGGCTAGTGAAGTATCAGCATCCCCACAGTCCTGGCAGAGACTAGTACTGCCATTATTCCCACTTAACATCTATTATATACACCCAAAGAGGTTGAGAATTGCTCAGAGCAGCAGGCTTGCTCCTGGGATAAAGGAAAGCAAGCCAAGATACCAGATCAACAAAGAGGTCGCTAATTATTTATTTTCGTCTTCTTTTTTTCTTTCCTTTTTCATTCTTATTTTAGATGGAGTGTTTAAAAGGAAATGAGTGCAGAGGAAGAATCCGGGAATGGCTGAAACAACTTTTCTTCGGACTTTCAATTCTAAGTCATCAGCATCTGTGCATGATTCATAGTCCCTGAATGAGCTCATGGGCAAATCCTCCTCTGGGCCTTTGCTTTCTGTCTCCTTTTTCAATAAGGTTTTCCCTACTTATCTAACCCAGCATTGAGCTCTTTACCTCCATGGAAGCTTCTTGGCCTCACTCTTTACCTCAACCCCCTCTGCCACTCTTTTGTAGTTATTAGCACGTGCTTTGGAATTTATATTTTGATGCTGGTCTTACTTTCCAGCAGCCTTAACTCTTCAAGGTCATATTCTATTAATCTCTATTCTTTATCTAGTACAATTCTTGGCTTACTGAAGTTAATCAAGTAAGTATTAAATAAATGAATAAGTGGAATCCATCAGCAAAAGGATAAGATACAAATTCAGACCACACCAAATCCATATCCGCTATTCTCACCACGCTGTATCATACCTGTGAAGCACATGTAGTGCAGAATAGAAATATTGAACAAGCAAAATTGAAGAGAGACAGATTTATTTAAATTTTAAGTCCCTTCAGGTAAATACTAGGGAACACAATTGCTGGATCGTATGATAAGATGTTTACTTTTGTAAGAAACCCCCAAACTGTCTTCCAAAGTGACTGTACCATTTTGCATTTCCACCAACAATGAATGAGGAGAGTTCCTGCTGCTCTGCATCCTTGTTAGCATTTGGTGTTGTCAGTGCTTTCAATTTTGGCCATTTTAATAGGTGTACAGTGGTATCTCGCTGTTTTAATTTGCATTTTGCTAATGGTGTCATCAAATTGTTGAAAACATATGTCCACATGAAATTCTACACATGAATGTATGCAGCTTTATCTGTAATTGCCAAAACTTGGAAGCAATCAAGAGGTCCTTTGGGAAGTGAACAGATACGTAAACTGTGGTACATTCATGCAATGAAATATTATTTAACTCTAAAACAGAATGAGCTATCAGGGCACAAGAAGACATGGAAGCAACTTACATGCATATTACTAAGTGAAAGAAGTCACTCTGAGAAGCAACATACTGTATGATTCTAACTGTATAACATTCTGGAAAAAGCAAAAACAATTGAGATAGTAAAAGAATCAGTGGTTTCTAAGGGCTAGGAGACACATAGGGATGAAATAAAGGGAGCAGAGAGAATTTTGAGGGTAGTGGAACTTCTCTGTTGGTGGATATATATGCCATTATACATTTGTCAAAACTCACAGGATGTATAACACTAAGAGTAAACCTTTACATAAACTATGGTCTTTGGGTGAAAATGATGAGTCGATGGGGCACCTGGGTGGCTCAGTGGGTTAGTGTCTGCCTTTGGCTCAGGTCATGATCCCAGGATCCTGGGATCAAGTCCCACACCAGGCTCCCCCTAGGGAGTCTGCTTCTCCCTCTGCCTATGTCTCTGCCTCTCTCTCTCTTTCTCTCTCTGTCTCTCATGAATAAATAAAAATCTTTAAAAAAAAAAAAAAGAAAATAATGAGTTGAGGTTGGTTCATGGATGGTAACAAATGGATCACTCTAATGGGGGTTCCCAATAGTGGGGAAGGATATGTATAGGGAAGAAGTATACGGGAATCTTCTGCTCAATTTTGGTGTGAAATTAAAACTGCTCTAAAAAGTCTATTTTTTTTAATGAAAAGGATACACTTTCCAAGAGGGAAATTGAAGATGTAACTTCCAGTGTCCAAGGGAACTCTCCAAAGGTATACATTATCTAGAAAGACTGAGTCACTTTAGAACCTACTTATGCAATGATTCCGATATTTACACACAGGCTGATCATGTGAAATGTGCGCATTTATTGACATCAATTTGCCCTCACTGGTTACTCATTGTTTTAAGTCCACACGTAGGCCTCAAATTCCAGACCTCCCAGAATGCCCTTGATCTGTATTTTTTGCCACCTCTTACTTCCCTCTTCTTCCATCACACACATACCCTGGTTACCGTAAAGGCGATGGACACACTCTGGACAAGCCTGTGTGTTTCTCCTCCTGATGGCTTCCTCACTTCAAATACCTTTTCCTGTGGCCCCACTCCCATTCTGAGCTCTAACATCTCCATCTATTGCCTGTTTTCAAGGCCTTCTCAAATGCTTCTTCCACACAAAGGCTTTCCTGGCCAAATAAAGGCAACTCCCTTGCAGAACACTTTGGATATGCCAAATAAACGTGCATAGCATCTGGAAGAGCACCACCCATGAGGTCATGCTGCCAGAAAGGCACTGGGATGTTTTACTATTAGAACTCCTTGAGGAATGTGAAGAAACTGTCACTGTTTCAAAGTCCACAGTTCTCCTGGGCAATGTTGTTGGAAATGATTTTCTATGGATTTTTCTGGTTTTCACAAAAGTTTTTTTTTTCTTTGTGTTCCTAGAGATGAATTTTGCTATTCGAGTGTGGTTTAAGTATTGTTATTGCACAACCAGATTGCTTGAGTGAGGTAAGTTTGTGTGAGGGTTTTCCTTTAACTCTGAATCAGTTACACACTCATCTTCACCCACAATGGTACATGAGTTGCCAAATGCGTCCAGGAACCTAGCCAGAAGGCAACAGTGTGAGGATTACCAATTATGGATGCTAGAAGGAAACACTCTTCTCTTACCTGCACACCAGCACAAGTATGGTTTCACCACTTCACATAGTAACACTCCTCAACCACAATAAATTGAGATCAGGTGTGAAATCTTGTTTTGTTTATTTGTCTGCTAAACATTGGAATGACTGCTGGCTAGAATTCTAACATGTTCACTTAACTTTTTTTGAGGTATAATTTTTTGTTGAGACATAACTCATGTTCATAAAATTCACCCTTTAAAAGTATAAAATTCAGTGAATTTTAGTATATTCACAAAGTTGTGTAGCCACAACCACTATCTACTTCCAGAACATTTTCATCCCCCTAAAAAAATCCCATATTCCTGTATTTTGATGTTGAGATCAAAGGCCAACTTCACTTATTTATTTGATTAAATTGTGTTAACAGTCTTTGAAAATTCAGTGAATAGTATATATATATATTGTAATTAATATTGTAATAGCTTAGCATTTTTTAATGTTTATCTTGCTTATATTTTACTATTTGATCAAGGTTTTACATGTGCATACGTGCACACACACACACACACACACATACACACACACTGTAGTCTTGGTCTTTTTAGGGCTACTAGGGCCAAGTTGGGGATATTAGTGCTGAGAGTTGTAGCTTGAAGGAATGAGTGGGCACAGCGAAGGTAAAAATAAACTCAGCTTTATTTGAATACATACTGTTTCCCATGGACTATTCCTCACTTATGTGAGGAAATGGAGGCTTATGAAGTTTATGGAACTTATTATCCTAAGATGGTATAAGTAACCTACCTTGGTTCACAGCCCAAATTCAAACCCAGGCTCTCCAAATTCAGAGCACACACCCTTAACTGCTATGCTCTATTGCCTGCTGTTAAATTGGACATTTAATTTAATTATACCAACAGCGCTTGATCAGTGCTGTGCAATATGCTTTCACAAGTCCTCATGCAATGCCTCATATTACTGGATGAGAAGAGACAGCTTCTGTAGGCAAAATAATCACATAGCTCAACCAATGTGAACAAGCAGCTGGAATCCAGGGTTCTCTCCAAAGCCAGTGTGGATGTGTGCTCCCCTACATCATGTTGAGCTTCTGACAGTTATCTTAGACTTCCGTTCCAGCTTTCATAATAACAAAACACCCTCTGTCGTATTTATTTGCCTGTTTGAATTCCTACATCAGTCTGAGGGTTGTAGATAGGAGTTGATTTATATGTGTAGTCCTTATGCTCAGATCATGTATGTTGAATGGATACGTGGATAAATTAAAAAATGAATCTTGCCACAAAGCCACTTGAATATTTGATTCCTAGACCTCCTTAAGAGTTTAACCACCAACATTTCAGTGAAAGGGGACCTCATAAAATAGTGTGATTACACCTTTGTTCTTTCGCTACGTTTTTCACAAAAGCAAACTTAATTCCACATACACATTAAGTCAAATGCTTTTTGCATACACAAAGAAATGTGGCTACAAATAACTTTGGAAGAGGATTAGTCCTAACTTGTGCTTTTTGTAAGCAAAATGAATGAGGATACTATTAAAAGCTGGTGGATTGGGGCTTTTATTAATGGAATAAAATCTGCAACTCTGTTAGCCCTCCCCACCCCCAATTCCTTAGCCTCTGTGAATAAAGCAGTGACCTGGGAGCTCTTGAGCCCGCTCCCCCACTCCTTGGAAAGGTCCTGCCAACTCCGCATTGTCCTGTTGGATTTGCAGTCAGATGTCTTATGCTGCCAGGCACTGGGCAGGCAATGAGTTCTTTCCCTGGAAGTTGGGCACAAAAAGACCGGCATGGGAGCAGCCTGTTTTGGGACAGCTGCTCTGAGACAATGCAGTAAGCAAGGCAGAAATTCCTCCGAGCAGAGGGTGACTCGTGGGAGGAGTTCAGTTTGCTAAGTATTGTCATTTGCTGAGAGTAGGTGTGTGCTCCAGAAGGAGTCTTAACCTGGAGGATCATTAACTCTTTCTATCAGCTGGTGAGTTGCGGTGGCTCGGCAAGTTGGTCCTGGAGGCTCCTGCTCAGGAAGGCCAGGGAGGAGGAGTGGAATCACTTTTTCATGGGGGACCAGTTTGAGAAGGGCCAGCATGCTCTGCTCAATGAAGGAGAAGAGAATGAGATGGTAAGATTCTAGCCACATACCCTTCTTCCCATTCCCCAGCCTCCAATACTGTCCCCCTACAGGCACACACACGCATGCATGCAAACTCTCAGACACACTCACATGATCCTCTGCAATTTGACTCTGGTGTTATGTGGAAAAAGGTAGTGTCCAAGACATCTCTCTCTCTCTCTCTCTCCCATAAATGTAATCTCTAACAGCAGAAATTGGCTGGAATTAAAACATTGTCTTCATTTTATCAAGAAGTTTTCCTTTTTAAATAAAACAGAAAGGGAGAGAAGCACAATGCCATTTTATGATGCTTTTTTGAGCCTCAGGAGTCTAGCACGTTCTGTTCAGAACTTGAATAATTTCAGCAAATCCCTACTGTTATGAGCAGTGTATGTCTTGATAGGAAGAAGTGGAACAGCCACGGTGAGGTAGGAGTGCAGCTGAGTCTCTGACTGTCTTCTCTTCAAGTATCTGTGTTTACAAAGAATGTTGGAAGGGAAAACATAAAATATTAACAATTATCAGCCTATAAATTTCTCTGTTTCCTTCTAAAATTTTGCTTATAGGTCTTTAGCTAAAAAGATTAGTTACAGAAAACTTTCTGTAGTTGACTGTCTCTTTTATTTTAGATGTGTTTCTCCTCTAGGGAATTATAGGAAAATCAGAGATGATTCTTATGTTCTTGCTGAATTTAAACTGTATTTCTCAATTACAATGTAATCAAGAGAGAGTTAGAAATGTGTACGTTTGGTTAATAAGGCCTTTCTGCTAATTGTGTAAGCATAGTCTTTTAAGCCAGTAATGGTGTAATTAAAATGTTAAAATGTGATACTCCCATTCTATAATAGCATTTTATCTTCCTGGAATTAATATAGAAATAACAAACCCAAAAGATATTTATTTAAATTTTTTTCTTGGTTAATTGCTTTAGCCCTGACTATTAAATTCTTTGTTCCTAAACTGGTCTTTCAAGTTTAATCTGCTTACCTGTTCCTATAGCAACAACATTTTTTTGGACCTTCAGGAGTAGATCCCTTCTGCTATCAAAGCTGAAAAAATTATAAGGGAATAAAAGACACCCAAATCGACATGGGCTTCTTAACCATCTCCTTACTTCTTTCAGATTGGACTGACAATGACAATTATTTTTAGGCCCTACACAAATATCACTAGAAATGACTTTCTGATGCTTTGTTCGCTATAATCCTTACTTCTCCAAAATGTGTTCTTTGGAGGGTCAATATCCTATTATTCTGTATATAAAGTTGAAAATTTGACCCTCATCTGGAATGCTCTTCACCAGAAGGCAGGGGCTCCTCCCTCACATCTCCAGATGGAAACACACCCACTCTTTTCTCATACACTCATTTCTGCTCTTTGACAATTTGTCACTGAATAGTCATTAACTGTGATCCACTTGCTGGCAGACATTCCTCGTGCTGGGAAAACGACTGTCCTCTAGCCTACACACTGCAGCGTGTGATTCTGTGCAGTTCATCTTCATAATGGCACCACCCAGTGCATCCTCATGTTGCATACAGCTGAAAGTCCAGTTAGGACAGGGCCTTTGGTATGGAAAGGGGCTCTGTGTTTTCTGGACAGGATTCGTTTGGCCAGCAGTCTTAGCGGAGGTGCTGCCATTAGTATGCAGTCTTGAGCTCTCCATCTTGTTCCGCCTGGAGAAACCTGGCCACCTGCCTGTTGCTGTGTCTGCCTCTGTCCCTTTGTAGCTCACCACTCCACCCCCCACCCCCTGCCCAGAGCTGTAAACATCCAAAGTTCTGAAAATCTCTTTCTATTCATTAATTTATTTGGTTTTGATAGAGTATAATTGACATACAATGTCATGTTAGTTTCAGGTGTACAACATGGTGCTTTGACACTTCTATACATTATGAAACGTTTACCACAGTAAGTGTGGTCACCATCTGTCACCATACAATGTTTTTACGATATTATTGGCTATAGTCTCCATGCTGTACTTTTAACCCTGTAACTTTTTTCATTTTGTAAATGGAAGTTTGTACCTCTTTGTCCCCTTCACCTATTTTGCCCATTCTTCCAGCCCTCTCCCCTCTGGCAACCATCAGGTTGTTCTCTGTGTTGATGAGTCTGTTTTTGATTTTTTTTTTTTTTATATTCCCATATGAGTGAAATCATATGATATTTGTCTTTCTCTGTCTGACTTATCTCATTCCATAATACCTTCTAGGTCCATCTGTGGTACTGCGAACGTTAAGATCTCACAAAATTATTTAGTTATCTTAAAGATATTTCACATATTTTTATAATGAGTTTTAGTTTACCAAGTATTTTCTTGGCCACTAGCTGATTTGGTTTTTACTACACTTTGTGAGGTACACGCTATGATTCCGGCTTTAGAGATGAAGAAATTGATGCACTGAGAATTTGCTTGTCGAAGGTGGTATTAGCCAATAAATCCGAGAGCTGAGGCACCACATTAATTAAGTTGGTACCTCTTTTGTCTCTGGACCTAAACATAGCCCAGTGATACCTTTCAGTTCTTCCACAGGATAGTGTACTCTTAACACACTTCCTTAAGATAAAAAAAACGTAGGGAGAACTTTGGATCTCAGATCCCCAGTATCGGTTTTGTTGTATATAATTTGTAAACTTGAATTTCCTGAATAAGTCTGCATCCTCTGACTTGAATTTTAATCCCTTTTAGAAAGCCAAAAATTGTCTAGAAATGTGCCACATCAAAATGTTTATAGTTTCTTGCTTTATAATATACACCGTTGGACCTTTGCAGAAGGCATTCCTCCAATCATAGAAATGACTTCAAATTTCAAGAGAAAACAACATTCTAGCAGTTATCTTTCATGTCCAATGAAGAAGAACAAGAATACCTCCAGGCCTAAGTATGCCTGGGACTGTCTTCCATTCTAGAATAAAAGAAATAGGAATGAAAGAGCAACTCTAGGTGATATGAAAGTAACATTATTAAGTGTGAAATGAGACAGGAGCCACAAGAAGAAATAATTTGTTAGAAGGACAAGGAAGAAAAGGGAAGAAAGTAATCTTCAGAGCTGGTTTATCTGGATGACTGCCTCAATAGCCTCAAAGAGCAGACTAATTCCTAGTCAGCACTGCAAGTAGACCAGAGGCCCAGTCTCACTTACTGCTTTAGCCTGTTTCTGTATCTGTCAAATAGTTGTGGTCCTTCTCATCCTACCTGTCTCACAGGGCTCTTATGAGGATCAGCTGAAATAATCTGGGGGAAGTGTTTTAAGAAGTATAAAATTCTAGGTAAATGTAAGTTGCTATTATCTAAACAAAAATAGGAAGAGTTAGGGCTTTAGCAATTAACCAATTGAATGACTACTAACCCCAAAGCGAGGTCATCTCTTCTCATTAAATAACTGTAAGTAAGGACTGTATGCTTTTATTCTCAAGTTATAGAGACCACTTATACATGGAAAAGAGCTGAGTTACCTTATACCCAGCCTCATAGTCCTTCTTTTGGGAAAACCTCAACCCTTCTTGGGACTGAGTTTCCTTATTTGTGGAGGAAGAGTATCAGACCGCCTGGGAACCCAAATTCCTTTGAATACAGTGGATACATATTTATATTTTTAAATGCCTCAGATAGGCTAAGTGCTCATTTCCTTATACTATGGACTTAACATAGTGACTTAACAAAGTGGTTATCTGGTTAATATTGTAGCTTAGTTAATTAGAATATTGCTCTTAACAAAGTGGTTATCTGGTTAATATTGTAGCTTAGTTAATTAGAATATTGCTCACTGTTATCCTTTGTTATAATCTAATGAAATCATATTCCTTTTGAGGATGTTATTTTATTCTAGTGAGACTTATTTTAAAAGTAATATTTCCTGATTTTTTTCTTTCCTAGGTTCTAGCAAATAAGAAAGAAAAAAACCTTGTATGTTTTTCTGATTATAAAGATAACATATGTTTATTATAAGAATATTGAAATGACATAGAAAAATCTAAAAAATGAAGTAAATACGATTCATAAATCTTCCACTCAGACCTGATCAGCATAGTCGACCCTCCTTCTAAAGACATAAAAAGTGAAAATTTATCTAGCTCATCTAATGTATAAAGCTTTCTATTTTTTACTACATTTTAATATTATCTATACCACTGTGTTTATTTACATCTCTGTATTTGTATCATGGAAACACTACATACTACATACAGTGTGTTACTATTCATTTCTTTTGACTTCATATTCAGTAGACTGAAATAAATAATGTTGGGAGTATTTATGTCTTAGAAATCAGAAAATGCTACACAGGACTTGCATCTTGCCTCACCTGAAGGCCAGTTATGAAATATTTACCTCTGAACATACCTCTGAGCGTATTATTTAAGACTTCCTTTTTCTTTTTTTTAAAGATTTTATTTATTCGAGAGAGAGAGAGGGGGGTGGGCAGAGACACAAGCAGAGGGAGAAGCAGGCTCCATGCAGGGAACCTGATGCGGAACTCGATCCCAGGACTCCAAGAGCAAGCCCTAGGTGGAAGGCCCGCGCTAAATCGCTGAGCCACCCAGGGATCCCCAAGACTTCCCTCTTCTTCCTGATACATGTCTAAATACAGAAAGCATGTTGTATTTAGATATTATCCATTTATTTGTGCTATGCATCATGCCAAAACACAATAAAAGCAATCACAATCCACTGTAAAAAGCATGCATAATACACATATTCACAAATATGTATTTTTTAAACAAAAAAATGGATTTATCTCATCTATATGTTTTTTAAACTGTCCTTTTCATTGTATCTAAAAATATTTCATGGCTATATTTTCCTTTTGAGAATTGTAGCTCCACATAATGATTTTAAAGCTTAAAGTATATGTGGATGAACTATACTAGATTAAGCAAATCTCTTATGTTGTATACTTCTGTTAATTCTAAATTTTTTGGCTGTGATGGACAACTTTGTATGTGCAATTTGACATATTTGTCAGATTATTTCCTTAGGATAAAGTCCTAGAAATAGCGTTGATATATAAGAGGGAATGTGTGTTTTAAGTTTTCATTGATACATAATACTTAATTGCCTTTCAGATGATTATGCTTGTACCAATTTATACTCTAACTAGCAATCTTTTTTTGAGAATATTTGCTTTCTTTACCATACTTGCCAATGTTGAGCATTATCAATCTTTTTAACTTGGGCTGATTTGATATGTGAAAATGACACCTTATGGCTCTATTATTTTTGCATTTCCTTGATTTGAAATTGAGCACATCTCTATATGTTTATTGGCATTCATATTTTTTGGACTAGACTCTCTTAATGTCATCACTCATGTTATATCAACTAGTAGAATGGGTAAGTAAAACCTGTTGAATCAGGAAAAGCAAGAGAAACTCTTTTTGAATTTCCATGTTGTTTTTGAGAACAGCAAGAAATTAGTACTGCAATGAGTGCATAATAAGGCAGCAGGGTGGTGTGTGGTCTTTGCCACATTGGAAGCCCTATCGTGCCTTCAGCATGAGCAAGGGACATCTGTCCTCACCATTATTTGGCTCACTTTCATAACTGATGTTTGTCTTTTCTTCTCTAACACCAGGAAGCAAAAGCACCTCCCCCCACCTCAATAGCCACTTATTTATTATGCTCCATGAGCACCTCCGAGTTGGTTGCCAATGTTAACTAGTGAACCCACAGATCTCATAGTGGGAGAATTGTGTTCAGACTGAGACATTTTGTCAGCTGAAATGTTCAGGAAGCTGGGCTACTGGCCAAGTCTAGTGTCTTTATTCTTGATTCATTGCTGCAGAACTCCCATGAAGTCAACTCATCTTTGATATAAATTCTTGAAGAGTGAGATTTAATTGCTTCTTGAGGACAGGAACCCTGCTTAGTTCACCTTTCTGTGGCCTGCCCATTCCCTTCCCCACTATTCCCAGAATTTAGCATAGTGCTTGGCACAAACAGTAAGGGCATGTTTGATAACGTAATTCCAAGCTCCATTAACCTGTAATTTTTTTATTCCGAGAAGAATGGGGAGGCAAGCAGGGCTTAAAGGGAGAAACAATTTGAATAATAAAAATGAAACTTGGGAAATTTTGTGTTATTTATTTGGAATAGCCAATCATTTTGTGAATTTATCAATTGACTCCTCTTTCTCCCAAGCATAAACAAAGGTTATTCTTCAGAGTTAATTAGCCATCTACACTATTTTTCTATGAGATACTTTATGCTATCCTTTCATCTGTTCATGTATAAACTCAACAAATATTTACCAAATGCTTACTCTGTGCCAGGACTTCTCTGTGCTAACCAAGGAGGACTTTGAGTGAAAAGCAAAAAGCTTTTGTTTTTAAGGAGTTCACAGTTGAGCAGGCAGGACTGGGTACATAATTTGTGGGGCATAGTGCAAAATAAAAATGAGTTGTCCCTTGTTCAACAATTATTAGGAATTTCAAGATGGCTGTAACAGAGCACTAAACCAAGTTCAGAGCCCTTCAGAGAGCAGGGTCCTGTGGGATTACACAGACACGTGACTATGTAGCAGGCCCAAGTAGGGGAGTGAGAGGTGTAAACATAATGAAATTGTGATAAAATAAGTGCCACTGAGGGAGTTTTGCACACAGAGCTATGGGGCACAGAAGAAGGAGCAATGCAGTCAAGGGGGAAGATGGCATTTCATTTCCCTGGAGGGGTAGGTGAGGGCCTGAACGTGAAAGACTTCACAGGACACTAAAACGAGTGCATATTTTATCCTTTCTAATTATGCCTGAATGCTAGTCCATGAAAAAACTGTACCAGAATCAAGTTGGGGAGTATATAAAGAAGAGATTCAGTATGCAACTATAGCCTTGATATAGAGGATGCTGAGTAGAGAATGGATTGGAAAGGTCCTTAGAAATTAGAATTGCAAAGACTTCATAATCCATAGACCAAGGGTGAACAGGATGAATAGGATTAAGGGTGTCTGTAATGGGAGAAGATGATACAAGTGCTGAATCCCATAGGGAAAAGTAGGAACAGGTTGGGAGTGGAAATGGCAACAGTAGTAGCAGATATTTATATGGTGATTGATCTGACTAGGAACCTTACACATAATAACATATATAATTATTTCAGAAACCCTAAGAGGAATCATCATCTCTCTTCTGCAGATGTAGAGAGGTTAAGTAATATGATCAGGTTCATTTGGCTAAGTACATGGAAGGCCATGGCTTAAGACCCAGATTTAAACATAATGGTTTACTGCTTTTTTTAAAAGATTTTTTTCTTTATGGGGGCGGGGCGGTGAGGCAGAGGAAGAGGAAGAGAAGGAATCTCAAGCGGACTCCCTGATGAGCTTAGAGTCTGCCTTGGGGCCAATTCTATGACCCCAGGATCATGACCTGAGCTGAAACCAAGAGTCAGATGTTTAATCAGCTGAGCCATCCAGGTGTCCTGGTTTACTGCCTCTTAATTTTGCTAAATTCTGGATGCATTACTTTAGTTATTAATTAGGTGGCAAAAATAACAGGGCGTGAGTGAAAGAACCACAACATTAGGAGACTGGACACTAGCATTGTTGTGTTGGCTCTGCCATTATTTATTCTTATACCCGTAAAGCAAATCATGGTCACTTCTCTTTGGTTTTGTCTCATTGATAAGGTGGAAATGATAATACCTTACTAGTTTGAACCAGGGACCAATGCAGGTGGTTTCTTGAGGTTCTCTCCAACACATGTAAAGGATATGATATCAAAAGTTTTAAAATAGGTGGATAAAATCACTATGAAATGTCTTAAGAAATTTAAGTGATACTTCCGATTTTTTTTTTCAAAGCGCTATGAGTTCTTTTAGTCAAGGAAAGGAGGACATATATGGAGACATTACATCAAGTGAGAACTGAACATTTATGGCAGTTGTTTTATGAATGTTTATTATGGGTAAAGAGTAAATAAATCCATTGATAAATGATTAACTAGTGCTGAACCCTATAGGCTCCTCAGGCCTACAGAAGACATAGAGCACAGCAACTTGACCTTCAACAGCATTGGTGCATTGGTGATGTGTCCAGAAGATATTCATTCCTGGTGCCATTTTCAAGGCTTTGTCATTATTTTAAAGCTTTGTGAAGATTAGCCAAGTGGGATCGCTGACCTACATGGGCTACAGCTATTTCTGGATGTCAGTCATGTAAACCTTGGTGAGCTGTCTGAAACCATAGCCTAGATAGAGATGGAAGGAAACTCAGAACGCTGCCTCCTTAACCCTGTCCTCAGCCTAAGGCTACTTTTCTGGACAACAAGCACAGCTTTGCCCTAGATGCCCCCTCAGAAATCAGAACAGAGAGGAGGTCCAGTGCGCTGCAAGCTTTCCAGAGAAAGATGTCCCTCAGGCCAGGACACTTTCTGATTTTGGTGGTTACACACACAGCACTCTGGCTGGGACTGTATATTTTAGCATTTCCAGAATCTATTTTGGAGCCATGGGTAGATGATTTTGAAGCTCTGGTACTCGAGTCTCAGAATCAGTAAAGAGATCAATGTTTTGACGCCAGTTCAAAAACAAAAGAATCCAACAAATGAGTTTGTTTAGATAAGTGGTTCCTTTTTCTTGCTTTTTAATGGAAAAATAAGGCTGATTTTTATGGCACACATTTTCCTGCAACTTTGTTCTCTTTCAACTTGGAATCACTGAGCCAAAGTAAGGATCTTCAGCCTGGAAACCAAGCCACCCTGTATAGGTTTTTCCTTTAGCCAATTTCAACAGGCAATTATTTATTTGCCATTCTCTCTGCTTATGCAGATGTGCTCTGCTTGTTTTCCCAAGAATACATTATGGACTGTCTCTGCCAGGGATATATCTTCACCTAGATACCTGGATACCTAGATACCTGGCCATCACATTCACCAGAACCCATCTCAGATCTGATTCCCTTCCTTAAAGCCATCTGGGAGCCCCTGGATCACACTTAAGTACTTCCTTGTCTGGAGTAGATTTGAATGCCAATTTTGGCAATTTCACTAAGTTTTATAGGTAGAGTCATGTGTTTATTCTCCTCCCCCAACAGTTTGTGAGTTGTTACAAGCACGGACAGATCTTATTTCATGTCTGTATCTTCTATGCAACATTGAAGTTACTGAACATGTTTCCGATAAGTTGAACTGAAGATTTCTGTGCACAATCTTACAAGAGTTTTTATCTTCTTTACTGACTTTTGAGTGGTTAATGCCAATTTTACAAAAGGAAGCACTGAGAAATTATTTAATTTGTCCAAGTCTGGAAGCTAAGAAGCAGCAAAAACAGACCTGGAACCTAGGCAGCTTGCTTCCAAAGCTCCTATTCTAGCCTTAGGTTTTTGATGTGGCCTTGCTACTACTACCACTACCGCTACTATTTCTACTATTACTGCTGCCACCACCACTACCTACTACTATTGCCACCACTGCTCCCACCCACCACCACTACTACTACCTCTATCTCCCCTGCTACCACCACTACCATTACCATTACCATTACTGCTACTACCATCACTACTACCACCATTACTACCACTACCGCTACTACCACTACTATTCTACTACCACCAACACTACTGCTACTGCTGCCAGTACTACTACCACTACTATGACCACTTCAACAACTGCTAAGTAAGCCCAAGACCATATTAATTTAGCAGTTATTTTATACTTCAGGTTCAGGTTCATTTTAAGCCTGTGAGAGGCAAAAACCTCCAGGTCTCTTTTCACAGAAGTCTTTGCTCTCTGATCTTTTAGGCACAGAAGTAAACGGGTACAGGTGCTGGAACTGAATCAGCCATCTGTGCATGCCCGCATCACTTAAGCGGTCTCTCCTCGTGCTCCCCCCCCCCCTTCTCCAGCAGTGGCCTCTTTGGCTTGTCACTCAATGCTTAGCTCCTAGTAGGGGTAGAGAAGTTACCTGTTGTCCTTGTTCTACTTACTCTTAGGCAGTCCCTTTGTGTCTGGGCTTAGAGGAGCGGGAGTGTTGTGCTTTATTAATATTCGTATTCATCCTCTCCATGATAGCTACCTCTATCTTTATCTGAAGTTGGCTTCAGATGGAAGTTTCTTACACTCTCCTAGCAGTTACTTGGGCTTGATTTTGTAGAATCTTGGTTTCAGGATGGTTAGTTGTAAAAGGTTATTTGCTACTATACTTCATAAAAGGCTATTTGCTACTATACTTCATACAGCATCAATTGATTTTTGCTTTCAGCTTTTTATTTTATTTTTTAAGATTTTATTTATTTATTCATGAGACACACACACACACACACACACACACACACAGAGAGAGAGAGAGAGAGAGAGAGAGAGAGAGAGGCAGAGACACAGGCAGAGGGAGAAGTAGGCTCCATGCAGGGAGCCTGATGTGGGACTCAATCCCAGGACTCCAGGATCATGCCCTGGGCCACAGGCAGGTGCTAAACCACTGAGCCACCTAGGAATCACCATGATTTTTGCTTTCATCTTGATAGAGGATTTCCCACTTAGAAGTAATTGACCTTTGTTAATTTGACCCTAATGGTTTTATTCACAAACTTTGCATGGGACCCTCTGGTAACTGAGGATACTACCTATCCTCAGGTATTACACCAGTGGAAAAAAAATTGCCCTTCATTCAATAGTCTCAGCAAAATACTCATTTGTTTTCTCACTGGATATGATTAGATAATTTCCCTTTCCAAACGTATTAGCGTGGCCAGAAGAAGACCAAGATCTTAGTCACATGGCCACGTCTGGAGTTGGAGTCAGAGTCAGCTCTATATGAAACACAGTTGAGAGTGGTAAAGTGGGTGGTTTGAGACAAAAAAAGTGAGATAATTGGGGATCTAGTGGTTTCAACAAAAAATATAAATGGATAAACGGAATTTCCAACCTGAGAGTCAATAAATAATAATTTAATGAAACTGAACAATAGTGTTTAAGGTGGTCAGGTCCCCCACATGATTTTCTTTGCTAGAGAGAACATAAAATTTGGAGCTTTGCTACTGTTATTTTAGATATCTGTGAAGAAGTAGAAAAGGGCTTTTAAAACATATATATTTATTTTTCAGATTTTAAAAATGAAACATATTTATTGATTAAAATATGCATAATACAGATGTGCCTGGGTGGTTCAGTCGGTTAAGCAGCCAACTCTTGATTTTGGCTCAGGTCATGATCTCAGGGTCCTGGGATTGAGTCTGGGTAGGCTCCCTTGCCCAGTGGGAAGTCAACTTCTCCTTCTCCCTCTGTCTCTCCCCTGCCTCTTGTGTACATGTACAAGAGGGATTTGTTTTTTTAAGTCAGAGAGTCTTTCTTAGTGGCCTAAAATCATCCCCTTTGGAGATGTGCACATTCTTTCAAAATCCTTCTCAGCAGTAGAGATTTGGGCTAATAAGGAATTGCCAGGAAGGGGTCTGCTTTAGATGCTCAGAAATGCTGCATTTGTCATTGTCTATCCCAGAGAACTATGAAGAAGGAGTGCATACTAGGAAGTTGTGAAGCTTCTGTTTTACTTAACAGCATTTCAGAAAGCATCATGTGCATATAAAGGGTCAGTTCTGACCATAGCAGACAATGAGCCTCTAGTAACAAACGAGAGGGCCTTCATCTTTCATTTCAGAAAATTTCCCATGTAGCTTCCTTCTGCTATTTCTTCTGTAGGAGGAATAAGTAAAAGCTATAATTCTTATTATTTGGTAGCAAATTCTATCTCCTGTGGACACAGTTAGAGTATCTGTTCTTTAATAAAGGCCTGATGGTGGGGGCTTTCAACTTTATGGGAAGAGAAATCTAATCATCTTCCTTCTGAATTTTTACACAAGCTCCTGGAACAGGAAAACATTTTATTTTTGAGTTTTAGCATTACTGAAATAATTGCCTACAGAGTATCCCTGGGTAATTAATTGGCCAATTAAACAATAGCCAAGTAATATACAAATAAAAGTGGAATATTTCATTCCCCAAGGGAGGATATGCTTTTCTATTTAATTCTTAATGACTTATTGATGACCTATTCACTGCTTCATTTCCAATACTTAGAAAAATTATAAATACACAATATATATTTGGGGGGGTAAATGAATGAATGGTGGATGAATATAGCTAGTTACAGTTACATTCTGTCTGTATGAAATAGTATATGGATCTATAGGTTAATAAGGATTAGAATTCAGAGAAAAGGATTGATTTACTATACTTCATTTTAACCCTTCCATAGAATCAACTTTCCAGCAATCCAAACTTTGTCTTTCTCCTGTTCCTTACCTCACCCATCCAACCTTCCCTTAAATGCCCTCAAAAAGGGAAACTTGCTGTAAGACAGGGCATTTCCTTGTGAGACAATGATGACTATTATAAAGACTCGTCTACATTGAACGGAGATATGGTTCTGTTAATCTGAATTCATTAGTTCTACTTCTTTTGCCTTTTGGGGCCACCTGTCAAAAATCAGCTTCCTTTTCTCATGCATGTAAAAATTGTTCTTACATGTCCTTTTGTTTTCATCCCTCCTGAGTCTCTTCTTCAATCTAAACACACTTAATTTCTTCAACACTCTTCCTGTGGCATAGTTACCATTTATTGACTACTTACTAGGTCCTATGACCATTGCTAAGCATTTCCACATGATACTTTATTCACAGTAACCTCATTAGGTAGATATTATCACTATAGGAGAAAAGACCAAATGTTTCTATTGTTTCCCTGTGGCAGGGGTCCACAAACTATTGACTATGAGTGACACCTGGCCTACTGACTTATCTGAAAATAAAGTTCTGTTAGTAACAGCCTCCTCTATTTGTTTACAGATTATCTCTGGTTGCTGTTATACTACAATGGCAGAAATGAACGGTTGTTAGAGAGACCACATAGCTCACAAGGCTGAAAATATTTTCTATCTGGTACTTTACAGAAGTTTGCAGATTCTACCGTTTTCCTTCTGATCTCTCTCTCTCTCTTTTCTGATTTCATTAAAAAATATTTTTCTTTATTGCCATAGTAAAATGTTATTTGTTAAGGTTGTCCAAGTTTTGCATCCATCAGCCATGGATGTTTAGGACAGCCCTGAAAGGGCTTAGGCTGGGTGGTGTTTAAGGATTTAATTGGCTGTCAACGTGGTCAGTAGATATTTACAAACTGCTGTGGTGGAAAGGGCCCTGTTTGAAAGCTTGCATTCTTTCTAATCTGGATTCTTCCATTAACCATTCATTTTATGTGAGGAGTTTCCCCTTTCTTGGCCTGTTTTTCCATTTCTTTTTTTTTTTCCAAAAGATTTTATTTATTTATTCATGAGAGAGACACACACAGAGAGAGACAAAAACACAGGCAGAGGGAGAAGCAGGCTCCCCACAAGGAGCCGGATGCGGAACTCGATCCCGGATCCCGGAATCAGGACCTGAGCCGAAGGCAGACGCTCAACCACTGAGCCATCCAGGCATCCCCTTTTTCCATTTCTAAATAGATCTAGCTCTGTAGGATCTATCTGATGTAATTACATAGCTATCTTCATTTTGAGGTTGCCTAGACCCTTACTTACCAGCATGAACATTGGTGTCCAGATGTGTAAGAATCTTCATTTTTTGGAAATAGTACACCCTGTATAACCAAGAGCCAGTGGACCCTTAGAGCCCCCCAGATCATAGAATTTCAGATAGAGAAAACTACTCAAAGATAATCTAGTTCAACACATTCATTTTTTAAAGTTTTTTTTAAATAAATATAATCATAGATTCACATACAGTTGCAATAAATAATACACAAAGATTCTGTGTATGCTTTACCCATTTTCCTCCATTGTAATGTCTTGCAAAACTATAGTAAAATATCACAAGCAGGGAATTCATGCTGATGGGTCAAAGTAAAGAACATTTCCATCACCACAAATATCCTTTGTTTTTGCCTTTTTATAGCCACATCTATTTCTTTCCCATTCATCCCTACTCCTTAAATCCTGGCAACTACTACTGCTTTCTGTTTCTATAATTTTCACATTTCAAGAATGCTATATAATAAGATCATACAGTATGTGAGCTTTGGGATTGACTTCTTTTACTCAAAATAATTCCCTGGAGATTGATCTAAGTTGTGTGTATCAATAGTTCATTCCTTTTTATTGCTGAGTAGTTTTCCATGATACTACATTCATGGAATATTTAATCATTTATTTATTTAACCATTCATCCATGGAAGGACATCATAGTTGTTTCCAGTATTTGGCTATTATGAATAAAATTGCTGTAAACATTTGTAAATAGAGTTTTATGTGAACATAGGTTTTTATTTTTTCTGGGATAAATGCTCAGGAGAGCAATAGCTGGGTTGCATGGTACTTATATGTTTAGTTTTTTTTAAAAAAACTACCAAACTATTTTCCAGTGTGGCTGTACTATTTACATTCCTACCAGCAATGTGTGGGTGATCCTGGCTTTCCAAATCCTTACCAGCACTTGTTCTTTTCACCATTTTTTTAATCTTAACCATTACGACCATTTATTTCTAACCATTCTCTACATAGCTATAGAGTAATACCTCATCGTAGTTTCAATTAAACTTTTCTTAATAGCTAATTATTTTGAATATATTTTTGTGTGCTTATTTACCATGTGTATTTTCATGTCTCTTTTCAATTATCTGATTGAATTGTTTGATATTTTACTGTTGAGTTTTGAGAGTTTTTTATGTATACTAGATACAAGTTCTTTATTGAATACATGGTTTGCAATGGGTTTGTAATGTGGATATCCAATTGCTCACTCCAGCACTATTTATTGAAAAGACTATTTCTTTCCTCATTGGATTGCTTTTTCGTATTTGTCAAAAATCAATTGGGCAGAGTTATATAGGTCTAAGTATAAGAAATTATATAACACTAGGGAATTATATAATAATTCTTGAAATCAGGTAGACTTGTTTCCACTTAATTCTCATTTTTTCACAATTGTTTATCTCATTAGTAGGTCATAGAAATAAAATTAATTTATTTTATATGTTTATCTTGCATCTTATGACCATGATTAGCCCTTTTATTAAACATAGTGTTACCTGTATGTTTTTAAAGATGCTTGTTATCAAGTTGAAGAAGTTAGTTTTCATTACTATTTCTCTAAGAATTTTTACCATGAATGTGTGTGAAATTTTGTCAAAAGCATTTTCTGTGTCAATTGATATGATCATGTTATTTTTAAAATAAAAAAATTAGTTTTAGTCTGTTTACATAGTGGATTACACTGATTAATTTTTGAATGTTAATGTAGCTTCATATCTTAGGAATAAGTACTACTTGGTAATGGTGCATAATTCTTTTACCATATTGCTGAAATCTATCTGTTAAAATTTTGTTGAAGATTTTTGCTTCTATGTTCCTGAAGAAGATTGGTCTACAGGGCATTTATTTTCTATCCTCTTTGTTCCATTCTTCCTCCCTCCCTCCATTCCTTCCTTCCTCATTTTTTAAGCACTACCTATGTGTTAGTCCCTGTGAAAGCTATTATGTATACAAAGAAAAGCCCTAGAGCTCAATATCTAGTGGAGGATAGACTTCAGTGGGCCAGTGCTATAATAGCAGAATATGCAAAGTTCTGTGAGAACACAGAAGAAGCTACAGTCAATTCCTGGATGACTTCAGTGGAGAAGTGCCAATTGAAAAGAATCTAGATGCACGAAGAGGAGTTTACCAGCAAGCCCCGTTAGGGTGAAGGACATACTAAGTCAAGGGGACACAATGTACAAAGGTACTGAGATGTAAAGGAACAAAGCACATTCCATTCAGAGAACTGAATGTAGCTTGGCAACGCTGATGTGCAGGGTGTATGTGTGTGTGGTGGAGTGGGACGGGAAGAACAGAGAGTTGAGGCTGAAGAGATAGTATGGGAAGATTAGGAAGAACTCCACATGCCATTCTAAAGGGATTTAAGGGTTTTAAGTAGGTAACCAACCACACTGGCTTTGCCTGGACTTCCTGGGCATTAGCAAAGGTCACATCCTGAGAAACCCTTCAGCCTTGGGCAAACTGGGATGATTGGTAAGTCTAGTAAGGAAGTGAAATCAGATGTCTGCTTTAGAAAAGTAACTGTAGCAATGTGGACAACAGTGTAGAGAGAAGTGAAGCTGGACATGATGATTCTTGCCATGATTCTAGTGTGAACCCTGGTTGAATTAACAAGGCAGGAGTATCAGGGATGGAGAAGAGGAGGCCGATCTAAGAAATATCTAGGAGATGACCAATAGACCTCGGGCTAATTAGATGTTGAGGGAGAAGGAGAAGAATATTAAAGGGAATTCCTAGATTTCGGTGTCATAAAACTGGATGCGTAGTAGAGGTCATGGTAATGCAGAGAGAGGAGTGTGTGGTTAGTGAGTTTAAACTTATGATCAATTCTGACTGAGGAGGCATCATAGAGAAAATTTTACATGAATAGTGTTTTTAAAGATGGTTAGGATTTTTGGTGGGGGATTGGGGAGAGGAAACAATGAGGTCGGGGCAGGTATTTTGCAAAACAAAAACAAAAAAAAACCGCTTGAGTAAAGATATATTGTTGAGTAAGATAAGAAATTTCTAGGAATGGCGAGTAGTTATAGGATATACTCAGTTTAGGTGTAATTTTGCCTGATATGAGTGTGATTAGATTGAGGAAAATAAGAAAAGACAAAGGCATTGTTTTGCTATAAATATATGATAGGGCAAGACTACCAAACTGGTGTGCCATGAATAGCACTGGGATGCTAGAGATGGATGACAGAAGTTCTTAGAGGAATATTGGGATATTGATCACCTCTAGTTTTAGGCAGCCTCATCTATTTATCTGATCTGCACTGTGCAAATATTGTCAGTTTACTATGGGTACCATTATATGGAAAAGATGTGGAAGCACTGTGCTGAGGAAATTCCTTCTTCTGTTGAGTTTAGAGTTAAACTTACATTGATTAAAAATACATCCAAATTGGGCAGCCCCAGTGGCTCAGTGGTTTAGCGCCGCCTTCAGCCCAGGGCCTGATCCTGGAGACCTGGGATCGAGACCCCTCCCTGCATGGAGCCTGCTTCTCCCTCTGCCTGTGTCTCTGCCTCTCTCTCTCTTTCTCTGTGTGTCTCTCATGAATAAATGAATAAAATCTTAATAAAAAATACACCTACATTTTTATTAAAATGCAAAATAGCAAAACAAAGATTAAGTTTTCGTTTCTTTCTGGCTCATAGACTTTATTTTTTCCCAGCTCTTTTGAGATATAATTACGTGTAATATTGAATAAAATTAAGGTGTATGATGCAATAATTTGATATACATAGATATGATGAAGTGATTAAGTTCTTTATAAACAAAAAGTCTGGGTCTTTTTTCACCATTGTCCCTTGTGGGACAAGTGTTATTATTTCTAAAAATATATAGATACCTGTTAAAATAAAAGCAGCCAATGATTGGTCATTTGCTATCTTTGAAATTAGTGGGAATGTAGCTATTAGTATTTGGACTCTTGCAGAATGACTGGTCTTTCAGAAGGTCATTATTATAAAAAATAGGGAAAGAACTTAATTAAAAAAGAACCAGCAAAATTACACTGATGCCTGTATAAGAGTGTGTGACATTTCATCTCTTTTATTATAAAATACATTCTTCTATATCTATATAAAAGTGCACAAATACTTTTGTACAGAATGGATAATTATAAGGTGAACATTTATTAACCATCGTCCAGGTTAAGAAATAGAGTAATGCCTAACCAGTTTGGAAAAAACAGTTGTAGGGGACATTAATGGGATGTTGTGAAATTTGAAAATGATTTGGGTATGAGTTGAGATAAAAACTCACTGATCTGGAAAAAAATGGAGGCCAGTGAATGAAAAATCATGCTGTAAAATGCTGTAAAAGAGCATTTACTGGGTGGTATCCCAGGATATTTGAA